>NC_073692.1:98641651-98807651 GCF_029784155.1 Uranotaenia lowii | reverse complement strand
TAAATCAGCAATAATTCAACCGATATGGTCGCAACCGGGAGAGTTGGCATTCGGAATGTCGAACGGAGAAAAAAAATGTCCACAAATTGGCAGGGTTCACGAACACAAAGGTAGCTTTTAATTGTTGTGTTATTAGCTGTAGGCCATCGATATGAATGGGGCCCGTATTTGTGGCCATTCATCCATCCGGTAATCGAACAACCGAGCACGGTGTATTGAAGAAACCTGCACAATTATTGATTTAAATTTATCATTTATTACCGCTAGGTGTTTTCATCTCTCCCGCCTTATGTTGGTATGTTGTTGGAAAGATAGGTTGGGCAAGTGTTGAGATGTCCAATAAAAAAGGGTCGCTCTCTCGTGAAAAACGAGTCGGTTTCACGTGACCATCTCGCGTGATCTCGGCGTCTCGTTTGGCGTTAAGCAATGGGATCCCGAGCAGACTTTGATGCCCAAATCAATAGCAAACTGAGAGCAAAATGTGCTGTTAACAGCAAACTGTGAGCAAAATTTGCTGTTGATTTTTCTGCGACAGTAAAATTAGGCATAATTAGGGTATCAACAATTCTGAGTTGACAGCAAACTAAGACCAAATTCAAGTATCCACAGCAAACTGAAACCAAAATATGCTTTTAATTTTGATTGATAGCATAACTAGGCTTATTTGAGCTGTTCAAATGTTTCAATAAAATAGAAACCTGAGACCAAAATTACACTATTTTCTGCTTTACAGCAAAATTAAGCATCCAAAAACAAATTTGAAAACAAAGTATAAACAGATACATAGGTATTTAAAATCTATGATTTTTTTCCGAAATAGATCACAAAAAGTTGTCATACAAAAAAACCACGATTTGGTGTTCTAACCAACAGAAAGCGAAAAAAAAATCAAAATTTGATTTCATTTCATGTCATTTAATGATTTTCTTCAAAAGAAGACCAAATAAAGAAACCACTCACCTTGTCAAGTGACGACTCGAAATATTCTTCTCTCTAGTGCCAAAAAGTCCAATTCTCCACAACAGTGGGTGTCTTTCACTAGCACAATTTTCAGTACGATAAAGTCTGACTATTTTCTGTATTTTTCAAATTTGAGCAATTTCAATAAACATAACTTTTACGTTTATTGAAATTGCTTAAATTTGGAAAATACAGAAAATGATTAGCATTTATGTGGACTAGAATTCAGTGGTACTAGCAGAAGTTCGGTTTACACTAACAACACATCTCACACATTGCTGCATGAAATTTCACACAATATCGAGATAGACCAACACATTAAATGTGTAAAGGTACTGCTGCACATTAAAGCAGAATATTTCTCAAGGAAACGAAATGTGTGCGTTTCACACATTATGCAAAATGCATTTAAAATAGGAAAATGTGTTAAAATGGCACAACGCGAGCAGACTTTGATGCCTAAACCGATAACAAACTGAGACCAGCATGAGGTATCAACAGCATCCTATGCCACTGAAAGCATCCTATGCCATTAAGATATTCATGATAGCAAAACTACGCATCATCAAGCTATCACCAGGTTTTCATTTTACAGCAATATCAGACCATAATGAGGTGTTGGGAGCTAAATGTTAGCATTTTGAGACGCGGAATTTCTAACGATATCAAAAACAGGCATGGCTAAATTTTTTATATGAAATAACATTAACATGAAAAACTCACATTAACATTTACTCACTTTTTTATGAATCATCTTCGTTTAACAAATTTTGTTTTTATGAGCGAATCTACGTACAGATTACGTTATATCGTTGAAATTATGAACGCCTTTGTAAAGGCAACGTCAGATGGGCAAAACATATTCAACAAATTATTTTTAATTTCCAAGTGCAAAATCAAACGCTTTGTCTATGAAAATGCTTTATAACTTTTGTTCTAGTACTTCATTATAAATTTTTGCGGACTGCTACATGCGTTGCATATTGAAAGGCGTTAAACAATTGGGTTTTAACAAAATTTGCTCCTGAGAATAAATTTAATCAAATTTACTTACTTGTTTCCAAGAATTCAAGCAGATAAAAATGCTTTTAATATGTATTAGTTATAGTATTAATTTATTTTGTACACCCCTATAAAAACTAAGTTGTTCAGATACGCTAAAATTATAAATTTTGATGTTTCTGTTTTTTTACACTTACTTTGAGTAGTACTAGCATGGACGGCATGGACTGGCTTACTCTCAAATACTCACTTTTGACCCAACATTGAAACAAATTCACGAAATTCACACCTCTCCATATAAAAGATTAATGGTCTCTAGCTCAAATTGGGGTAACGATATTTTTCACAAAAACTAAAGCACAACTTCGCAAAATAAACAAATATTTTCGTTTTTTGTGAAAAAGATAAACCCGGTATACCAAATAATTTGTAAAATGGTTTGATATGTTTGTACTTTATAAAAAATAAAATTATCCGAAATAACATTTTATTCATACGTATGACGTCTGCTGAGTAAAATGTGAACGGAATACGGATAATCTTCTATTTAAACGATCTAATGGCTTTTCATATACAATTTTTTTAAAAAGAAAATTATGATCAAACAGTCAAATACAATTTCAAAATGTTGAATTTGTTGTGGTCATATCACGCAAGTCAAGAGATTAATTTTATGTCCATGGAATGAAACATTGTTTTGAGGTCTCCTCAACTTAATTTTGAGGATAATTTTGTAACCGTGTATCAAATGAAGAGAAAAAACTGACAGTGTTGTTTTTAAACGCCATCAGCAGAACCATCAGCGGGTGAAATTGGTGAGTATTTTCCCGATTTTTTCTCGATAGCGCTTTATCTTTTCAAGTGTCGTCTCGAAATCAACTGCTGGTACTAATCCAATTCAATTTCAGTGGAATCCGGAGGCAAGAGAAGCACCATCAGGCCGGTCGAACTCGTCGGCAAGAACACGAAAAAGAAGCTCACGCCTACGTTAACGGAGCCTTACTGGTTACATTTAATTCCATCCGCTTCGGAGGCATTAATGACAAGGTAGGATTTTTAAAGAGATGTTATAATTTTCAGTAAAGTTTATTTTTCTTTTTAGTCCACCCAACGCAATTGAAACGGAAAAAAATAATCTTCGACAACGCTATATACTACGCAAAGGTCTCTCAAAATGCTCAGCAGCGATCTGAAGCCGGAATGGGTTCTTCCTGGCGATATACCAGAGTACCGTAAGTGCCTGGCCATTTCACTGTTCTACAAGTTCATCCTCAGCATCGCTCCGGATCACAAGAGAACGCGAGCAATGCGTAGGCAGATAATGCACTCAAACATCCGGTACGTTTCGTCATGACTCAATAAGACAACATGTCTGCCATTGGCAAACGTTATCCAGTTATTTCCTACTACAAGGTTGACGTCCAAAAGAACGGAAAAATCTTCAATCTTTACAACGTTTACGTTCATGACTTCGGTTCTTCCTTTAACGGATCTAGTGTCATACAGGAGGGTTCTTCATCAACGACAAAAGCATTTCCAAGTTCGTTGCTAAAGGTATCAAAACAAATGTCGCCAGTCACACGTAGCCCATGATTCCCCACAAGCTGTGATTTGCAAATTGGTTGCGTTTGAGTCATACGAAGCCAGGGCGCAGGAAATCGATCGGTTAAATCGCGAACACCGTTGGCATAAACGTGGCATTGCAATCGTCTCCATGAGCTTTCTGCTAGGCTACTTAGGATCACTGAAGTGTCCCAGTGTCTTCTACGATGACGGAACGGTAGCCATATCGCATGGTGGCATTGAAATGGGACAAGGCATGAACACTAAGGTTACTCAAGTCGCTGCTTGCGCACATTTTAGGCATCTTTTGATGAATAAGATCGAGATCAAACCTACCAATAATTTGACCTCCCCTACTACCATCTGTACAGGAGAATGTATAACAAGCAAAAGGGTTGTTCTGAAATTATTTTTAAATTTTCTGAAAATTAACAACTAATTTCTTCATTTAACAGGCAGTGTCATGGGCTTGCAAGATGTTCTTGGAGCGCACTCAACTGGTACTCGCGAGGAAAAAAAGAACAATTTTTGTTCGAGGGTGAATGCAACAGGTTGAACGGTGCCGAATACTGATCGAAGATTAGAATTTATCAGAGCCAAAATAGCAACAATTTCAGTTTCTGCGAATGTCAGGCAAGTTGGCACCGTGTTTAATCGTGACCAAATTGGAAAAAAACGAATTGGAAGGAATACACAAACACACACGATGGAAATGTCTGACGTTTGGCCTTCACCACCAGCACCTTGAAGTTATGCCAATTACGAACGAGGCAATCATCTTAAGGCAATGTATCAAGACAAACGTAAGTAACATAATAGTTAAGTAGTCGTAATACTTAAAAGATTTTCTCCAACAACATCCGAATTTGGGAAAAATGACATAATGTAAACTGCTAAGGCGGATATGAATCGCACTATTGAGAATCATAACGGTAACTTACAAAAAAATTAACCAATAATTGTTGACCCGAGAAGATATCTTGATTGATAAAATAACGCATTTTGCACTAAACCTTCTAACATCATCGTTAACGTCTTCTTTAGGGAAACAAGTTTTGTGTTTCACAACAAATGACTATATGTTTTAATTTGCTATCACGCCTTGAAAGTCAAATTTGCTCTAATTTTGCTTGACATAAGGTGGTACACAGCGAAAATGAGAGCAAAAATTATCATACTTTTACTATTTTTGCTTTTTTCAAGACTCAAACGATATCTCGTTTTATAAATTTTTGAGAGTATATTGAGGTCAAATTTTGCTTTCATTGAAAATTGCGTGATGCCTTAAATAAGCATCATTGTGCTCTCCAAGCTCTCGAAAAATGAGGTGTAGTTGTGGTCTCAGTTTTAGCAAAATTTGGTATCACTTTGCTAACCAAGTATGGAAATCTTTGCTCTCAATTTTGCTGTGTACCACCTTATGTCAAGCAAAATGAGAGCAAGTTTGGCTCTCAAGGTGTGATAGCAAAATTTGCTATAATTTTGCTATAAAAGTCTGCTCGGGATAGCTGCAGCAGCATAATGGAAATTGTTTGGAGTTATTAAATTTAAACGGGTTTTCTTGTACGAGTTCTCACGCTTCCATTGGGCAGGATCTGATCATTATTCGATGTTTACTGGAGACCTCTGGTGGTTTCTTTTTGTACAAATTCAGTACATAATTGACACCGGACCTTAAAATGATTTAACAATAAAACTTAAAATGAATTAACAATAAGAATACATTCAGTACTTATTTACATGATCTTCTATTGTCAATTTTTTTAGGTTAAACTGAAAGTTATATTTGAGACACAATCAAGTCTAATAGTCATTATTCATTTGACTCATGAACCTTTAACATCATTTAATGAAAAACCTCCAATCACCGTTCTGTTTAAAAGGTATTCATCACACAAGACACCGAACAAAGTAAATTGTTGACACAATGTTGATTAATACCAATGAAAGGATGTACACAAGAAGTATCAAACCAATAGTTGCAAGTTGCAAGAACACACAAGTCGTTAGTTAGCTAAGTGCAACTACAGCTAATAGGACGGAACATCGCCGGAGCTCAATCTCGAATGCAAATGCAGATGCAAAGGTAAACGAAGCGAGTACCTACATTTGCCATCTGGCAGTCGGTTGTATTGGTACAAATCTGTAGCGGGCACGATTAAAATTGATGGCGAAAGGAAGTGAGCAATGACTTTAGTTTGCATTAATTAGTTAGTTGGCTCCATACTCGGGGAACGTGGTAGGGAATTGGCTTGGAGCTTTGTGTGTTTCCCACTCATCAAGCATTCATGCCTTCAACAACGACGATTTAATTAAGTTGGCCATACATTTAACTTCTTAGTTGATGGATTGGAGTCGGGCGCAGTTGCCGAGCGATTTGTTTTGCAATTACAATTGCGATTTGTGCTGATTGGTGATCGATAGCTTTTGTAAATAATTTTTAACCGATAGGTACATGATTGAATAATGTTGGTTCTTTGGGTAAGAGGTGTCTATCTTTTTTACGTACAGTTACTCTTACACGGAAAAAAATTGCATGGGTTTTTTAAAATACAGAGTCATGATAATTTTACTATATTCATCATTTAGTATTTTCGACCATGATTTAGTATTTTCCACCAAAAATCTGGGCGATAATACTACGACATAGTATTTTTACTATGCGAACTTTGACAGCTCATAGTAATTACCTCGTGTCTAAATTACCATGCGCATCAAAGTTCTTCGAAATAACAGGTTACCTCATCCGCCATATTGGTTGGCAGATTTCCAGAATGATGACGTAGTTGTTATGAAAAGTAGCGAGCATTGTACCGAATTCTTCAGTTTTACCATAAAAGTTATTATTTATGCCAGTAACTTGTATGTCACTGTCCTCAAATTCATAAATTCAACTTCTCTGATTTAAGAGCTTCTTTAAAAAACACGGTTTGGTTTGCGGTTCTGCATTAAATGCTAATTTACTTCGGAAACGTCTCATTATTTGGGGAAATTGTTATTTCTCGAAATTATTTCTAAGCAAATTCTTAGCTTAAAAATTGAAAATATCGCATGCGGACACATTTAATAGTTCTAATAAATCATTTAAAACGCAAATTTTGAGTTCGTTAACAGTAAAATATGAAATCGATAAATCATCTTTTCTCGTAACTATTTTCTTATTCGAGTTTTTGAATGATTCCAAGCTCTTTGTTCGATACATTTCATACTAAAATCAATTGTTTCAACACTAACTTTAGTTCTTTAACACTAATTACTGAACTTTTGTATGCAAATGACGAAAAACGTTGATTTATTTTTTGTTCCTATAGAATGTATGAAGAATCTCATAACAACTACGTCATCATGCCCGGCACGGGGGTACGTTCACGCATGATTACGGTACCCTATAATTCAAATACTCTGCATGCGCATGATGTTTTGACATTACACAATTCGTGTTCCTAAAATTACTATGCCCATGGTAACATTGAAACATCGTCATTTGTGTTGTCGAAAATACTCTGCTCAATATAAATTCATAGTAATTTTACCAATGTGCTTAGTTTGAGTGTTTGTTTTTTTTCTGGTCAGCCGGTCGCGATTTCGGAACGCGGACAAAAATGTTGCGCGGGTACATCGACGAGGTGCATGCTGTTTCAACTAACCAGGTGCCGGCCCACTGGGAGTGAAAAAAAAATCAGCACTTTTGTCGAGTCGGAAAACGCAGTCTCTCAGGTAAGTAAAATTGTATTTTTTTTGTTACTTTTAAACATATTCACTCCGATCCGTTTTTCCGATCTTTCTTTGGATTTAATTTACGCTGGTCCATCCGATGCATCCTGAAATCCCCCGGTTGAGGGGATCTCCCTGCGTTATCCTTGTGCCCACTTTCTGGATCGTTGGCCTCAAGATGACTATGCTAATACATCCAAATCTATTCCAGCGTAAGTAGAACAATTACCTAATTTGATCTGCTCATTAATTGATTTTTCGTTTATTATTTTTTTCAGAGCATAACAGTGAATCATCAAAGTTCAAGCAGACTATTGTATCGTGCTTTAAATATAGAGTTAAGTGTTGTGATAGTTGTTATGGAAAAATAAAAATTCGTTTCAAAATAAATTATTTCTAGATCTCAAAACATCACAAAGAGAGCGCCGATGTGGTCTAGTGGATAGGCTGGCGCGAGTCTGGTATTGGTACGCCAGGCGTACTGGGTTCAATTCCCGGTATCGGCAAGACAAACTTTTGGGTTCGAATCCCATAAGCGGGCCGACAGGTAAGATGTGTTTCATTATATAACTGACTATATAATTGGAATGTTCAATCAGTTGCCAGCTGGCCAGGTATATAATACATACATACATCTCAAAAAATCACAAAGAGCGTTAATTCTAAAGTACTTCAATATAGTTATACCATGGTGCATGGTAATTTTGTTGTCAAATCAAGCAACATGTACTTATTTATATCATAACATATCATAGTTTTTATCATGAAACATATCAATTTTACTATGCACAATGAAAAACAAACCCATGCTTTCATTGACAATTTTACTATGAACGTAGTCGAAATTACTATGCGCAGCCAAAATTAACACGAAGTAAAATTACTATGTGCATGGTAATATCAAGAAAGAAACATTATTGACTCAAAAATATGGTTGCGTGTTGTTCATTTAAACCACGGATCTAGTAATTTTACTATGCTTTTTTTTGTGTGTACGACATCACTGTAAGGGTTGAAATTTTACCTTTCGAACAAACTTTGCGTAATGAAACTTGCCCTCCTGAGCCGATGTCCGTGAGTTCGAGCCCTAGAGTAAACATCGAACTTAATTATACCGAACAAATTTTTCAATAACTGTCGCCAACTGCAACGTTGATATAAATTTGCGAGTGCCATAAAGATGGTAAAACGACTAGAATAGGAACCAAAAAAAGTAATAAAACTTGTTCTCTAGAAAAAACATCTTAGCCAGGACACATTTTCGTTTATTGATTGGTTGAAAATTAAGACTCTCACTTAGTCAATTGTATCCCCAATATCATCCTTTCCAATTCCAACCTCAATCTGTTGTGTTGTGAGCCTACTTGGTTGAATGATTCAACTGAATCAAAGCAATCGAAAGATTCCTTTTAATTCAACCACGGTAAATGTAAAGTTCATATACCAGTATTTCGATAGCAACTTACTACTTTATTCAGTCGAATAATTCAATCGAAAACGTTCACTGAAGAAGGTAGTAAGTTGCTATCGAAATACTGGTATATGAACTTTTCATTTACCGTGGTTGAATTAAAAGGAATCTTTCGATTGCTTTGATTCAGTCCAACCTCAACATTTTCTTGTTTTTTTGCGGGGGACTGAGATAAAGAGAGAAGATACATCAATAATCTTGATCACACAAATTGTGGAGCCAATGATTAAAAGTGAGTAAATTTGAGTTAAAATGATGAAAAATTGGCGAAAAATAAGGAAAGCATCGATTATTTTTATTGACACATTTACCGCAATCATTTTTGATTCAAACTCCTTGATATGTGTCATTGTCTATGCATGCGTTTGTGAGCAGATTTTACTGCGCGCAAATTATTCGCACGGGGTAGGATTTTTTGGAAGAAATAATTTGAACGTAAGCAACTTGGACTGCGATTTCGGTGTCTGAGACTTGTTTATGTTTACATTTTAGAAAAGATGCATGTCTCAAATCTCTCCACAAGTTTGGGAGACTTTCAGTAACCAAAATGTAAATGTCACAAGTCTCATCAACCGAAATCGCATTTCAAGTTGCCGAGTATGGACGAGGCTCAAGCAACTGAACTTACGTTCGTAATGCATAAACACATTTTGAGAAACACTGCTTTAATAATAGGAGATAATAAGAAATAAATAGGCTTGAAGGGTCTTTACGAAAATCTGTTAGTTATAATTCGTAATAAAATTTAGTAAGGGAATGGAATATTCCTAATCGATTTTCATATTGGTTATTTTTTCTTATACTCCCTTTTCGACTTTCATCACATCATTGTTTAACTAAAAAATGCGACTGTATAAGTGAGTGCGAGATTTTTATCTGTCATATTAGATTCTCGCAATAGTCTTGAAATTCGTGCTATTGACAATAAAATTATAAAATTGTGTGAAACGTTTGTTTGATAGTTTTATTAAATTGTGTGTAAATTTCATGAAAAAATATGAGGCGAAAGAGAAATGTCAACTTGTCAGAGTTGGGAGAGAGTGCGCTACTCCATGCGATTTTATTCCGGGGGATTTTGTTCACGGTCTTCGATAACTTGATATCATACAGACTGGTTACTTAAACTACGCTTAAAACTATTCTTACTTATATTAAAATCAAAATGCACAAACACTTGGTTGAGCAATCTACAAGAGATGTCAAATGGGTTATAAAATTCATTTCTTCTATAAATTTCTTAGGGAACGAGATGGGACATGATACGGTATCCTTTCGATGAGACTAGCACTATCTATATTCCCGGATATGACGTCGGATATAAACAAACGACGAAGCAGCACAACACGTGAGCCGATTGGTTCGATATTCAAGATTCCACATCGGTCATGGTAGGAGGGAAGTCGCTGAGGTTCATTCCATGGTAAATTTGGAAGCGCGTATCGCAGGAACCGCCTCTGAACTGACTCAAGTAGTTTCAGCCCTCCAATTGAATTAGGTGTCCATATTTGGATATTGTACTCCAAACCGCTGCGAACGAGTGAGCAGTATAATGCTTTTAGAGTGGTAATGTCACTAAATCCTTTGGTGTTCCTTACCAGAAATCCCAGCACATTTTTTGCTTGGCCACGGTTACAGCTAAATGCTCCTTGATTGTCAGAGATTTATCCATAATTACACCAATATCCCGAATAGACTCAACTTTCTCAAGAGAGACGCTAAGAATCTTACATTTTTTTAGGTTGACTTCCATCGCATTCACTTGGCACCAGAGCATTAGATTATCGAGATCTCGCTGAAGAAACAAACATAGAGAAAATACGTCAATGATCGCACAAACTGTGCAGTGAATGATTGAAATTGTGGTAAATTGTGACCAATTGTGCGGAAAAAAGAGTAAATGAGAGAAACCAGTGCTTAAAGAGAAAGAGAAAATGTGCGAATACAAAGAATTTTCTCTCTATTGCAACTCCCCGTTTTATTCTCCACGCGATGGAAATTTGTCGCACTTAAGCGACCAAAATGCCTTCCAACCGAAGGATTTATTTCAATTGTGTAGGAGAAATCATCCTTTTTTAAATAATGGGCACCGAAATTAGAAAACAAGAATTCCCCTCTGATTTCAATATAGTCGCCAAGTCAATAATCAAGCTATGTAAAGGGTACACAGTACTGGACAAATTGAATTACGCACCGACTCTTTAAAATTTTAAATTTTTTTTTATCTTTTGGAATATAAGGAATATTATCTTGGTGTATTATGTTCAAAATTCATACTTTAAAGGTGTTTTTTCAAGGGCAAATTAAGTACTGGGCACTTTTAAAAATTATATGATACTGGTTTACAAATAATGTTCATTATCGCCCAACAGGCGATTTCATTATTTTTTGGACGGATGTTTGTATGGAAAATATCGTAATCAATGGTTCTGAGATTTTTTTTTCACAAAACCAAAAAGTTCAATCAAAAATGATTAAAAATTTATTCTTGTTTTAGAGACGACCTGCAAAAAAATTGATATACGAATTTGATACATAAACTTGAAGCGAGTATTATATTCATTCTTTCGTGAGAATCTCTTCATGATTGAATATTTTCTATTTGCAATCAAAGCAGGAATGAAGTTTCTATCAATTTACTTTTTTTTAAGTGGTAAATTTTGAAATTGTGAGAAGATGAAAATGTTAAAAGTCGCCTCCAAACATCTCGTTTGGCAGGCTATCTGCTCTTGCGAACAGAGGAGTGAGCCTTTCGTGATGGCGAGATCAACAAATCTGAGTTCCTCGAGAAGCATCTTTTGCCGTTCTTGCAGCAGCACGTCGAAGCTCCGCTATTTTGGCCAGATCTGGCATCATGTTACTATTCTAAAAGTGTCCTGGAGTGGTATGAGGCCAATTCTGTCCATTTTGTTCGAAAGGATATGAACCCGCCAAACTGTCCGGAGTGCGCTCGGTGGAGCAGTACTGGGCAATAATGAAGCGGAAACTTCGGAAAAGCAAGTCAAAGATGAGAAGGACATGTTAAGAAAATGGAAAAAACTGAGGAAATGGTACTGGATGACACTGTGAAAACTTTGATGGAGGGCATCAAGCCAAAATGCGTTCAATTTCACACTTTTGATTTTTGTAGTAAATATATGTATAAAACTACACAAAAATGTTGGTTTGATTCAAAACATTTTAAGAAAATTGGCATAACATTATCGGTGTTGCAATAATTTCGTGTTCACCCTTTATAACGGAAAATGGCAGAGAAGTTTACCTGCACGGAAAATAATAAAAAGGTAAAATTTACCGAGATAATAAGGTGAACGCTCGTGAAAGCCAAAAAGGTAACTTCTACCTCTTCGAGGTGAACCTCACATCACAGCGAGGTAAAATTTACCTGAATCGAAGTTGGAAAAAAGGTATAATTCACCGAGAAAAAAGGTGAATCCAAAAAAGGTAAATCTTACCTCGTAGCGAGGTGAGGTTCACCTGGATTGAGCTGGAAAAAAAGTATAATTCACCTAGAAAAAAAGGTAAATCCAAATAAGGTAAAACTTACCTCGTAGTGAGGTGGAGTTGACCTGGATTGAGCTAAACAAAACGGTACAATTCATCTCGGAAAGAGTAACTATTTGCCGAATCCGTTTATTGAGGTTAAGCCAAAGTTGTTTTGTCGTTCAGAAGGGAAGTTTTGCTTCATGCCCAATATGAGAAAATCGAAATAGAATGGTAAGTCTTTTCTTAGATTTTATTTAGTAGTGCTGATTATCGACATAATACTTTGCTTATGTTTCAGATCGGCCAAGCTTCGAGGTGTATTCCAAGTCATCCTCCAGATATCATGGTGATACATTTCGAAAATAAATATTAGGTAAATATCCCGTTTTATTTCAAACAAATATACATTTTTGAATGAATTTTGTTTTATTTTTATTGAAGAAATCAATCAAACCAACTAGCATTTACCTTTTATATCAGTGAATGGGAAAACGGTATTATTTACTTTTTTGCTATGTGAATGCGCAAAAGGTTAAATTTACCTTTTTGCTAGGTGAATGAAAAAAAAGGTAAAATTTACCTCGAAAGAGGGGTGGAAAAAAATAACCTCGCAAAAAGGTAAATTTTACCTTTTTTTTTATTTTCCGTGTGAGATACAAGAAATCAAGATTGAGAACTGGTACTAGGGGGCCGTTCACTAGTTACGTAAACACATAGGGGGGTAAGGGGGGAGGGGGTTTCACATTTGCTTACGATCTCTTACTAGGGGGGCAGGGGGGGGTTTTCAAAAATCTTACGTAAGAAATGTTACATTGATAATTCGTCACCGAAATCATAATATGCAGATTTTATTTTTTTTCTCACTAGCTATCTGTAGTGTATTTTAGATGTTTTTCTATTTATCTTTGAATGTCTTTGAATTAATAAAAAAAAATGCTGGTTCTATTAAATTTATAGAGAATAAATTCAAACTAAAATGCCATAAAAAACACTAAATCACATCATTAGAAAGTTCGTCTCATTTGGAAAGTGGCGCGTTGTGACACCACGGTTTATCCAACATATTTCGAAAATGACTTCATCAAGAATTTTTTTTAATTAATATGAGGCGCTGTTAATAATGAATTTCTAGACAGTTTTTCCAGTGATAGACACTACCAACTCTAAATTTTATAAATGATTTACCAAAAAATTCTAAAACTTTATCGCTTTCCGCTGAAATCAGTCTGAGCTTTTAGGTTAGTTGACCACTTTTTTGCATCAAATATAGTAGTATAGAATGATTTTTTAAAAACATAAAAAAAATTATGGCACCTTGTGCTAACTTGATCTTTCACTCTATTTTTAATCAGAATTTAGATTATATATTGTTTATTTGATTGTGAAAATTTATTGAAGATTATTGTTACCCCGAACATGCTATGCCTTAAAAAATATTTTCTATAATCGTTTATGACATTTCGTCTGTTGTTTTGTATAAATTGTGCTCTTCAGTTGTTCAGTTTTACTTTGAAAGTGCTTTGCTTTGATGCATGGATGTTATAATTTTAATATTTTCAAGCTATTTTCTCAAAGAATAAAAAACGTAAGATCTTACAAAAGGGGGAGGAGGGGTTTTGAAAAATCTTACTTTGTCTTACCAGGGGGGGAGGAAAAGTTAAAAATATTCAAAATCGTGCTTACTTAATTAGTAAACGGCCCCTAGGATGGAATTTGCTTAAAATTCTGTGAATTAGTGGATTCTTTTATTTTTTTGACAACTTTGCACAACGCCTAAATTTATAAGGAATTTCGAATAAAAAAAACAGGATTTTCACCGTTTGTAGCGAAAAGAAGTGAAATCTTCGAGGATAAGTTTAAATATGGAAAAAACTTTCCAAGAATTCCTACGGAAAAAGAATGTTAGTCAATAAATGTCGATAAAGATTTGACGTCCAACGCAAAAGAGAAGGATTTTCAAAACATGTATATTTTTTACCTACAATTTATCACTTTGGTATAGCTTAACGTTGCAAAAATTTCTTCAACACGTATACGGGCCGAGGAAATCCGAGTTTTTTTTTATCTAAAAATCTGCTAAATCTGGGTATTTGATTTCAAAATTGTCGACCAGAAATCCAGAAAATATCCGGCCAATTTGGTCAAAATCCAGGAATTTCTCAACAAAACTAATAAAAAACCTTAAAGAGATTTTTTTTTATCAATACTTATCCACAGATTTTATATCGTTATTTAGACTTACAAAAAACCCCTCATGATTATTTTTATAAAACTTGCTCAATAAATTTCGTGTTGGACGAATAAATAAAAAAAATCACAGCACAATTTGTTTTTATTTTTTTGATCTAGCAAATAAATAATATAAATCAGGAAAAATCCGGACTTAATTAAAACCCGGTAATTGGGCCGGAAAGAATTTTTACCAAATTTTATCTTAAATATCCGGGCAAACCCGAATAAAACTGGGTAATCTGACAAGCTTATATAGTATAGTTCCAGAAAACTTGAAGTGATGAAAAGTGGTACAATTAGCAATTGATTTCTTCAGAAAACGGTTCAATTTTTTTTATGAACAATACAAAGGCATAGAAAATTTTTCGTGAAATCAAATGATGTGCCTGATTTGAAGAACAAATATTTACAAAAAAATCAAAATCAATTAAAAATCAAATCAAAAAGATTTTAAATTCAAATTGACCCGTTTATTCAAAAGAATGTTCACCGCTGGTATAGATCACTGTTTTTAGCTTTAAATTAGTGCCCGATCCAGTTTGATAAGATTATGAAAGGGCTTTATTCGTTGGATATTCGTGAATGTGTAGTTGAAAATCCTCCATGGAGGTGTTTGTTTAAAGTTGTCCAGTACTGTATCAATCAATGATTTCTGAAATGCAATCAATATCAAAGGATAGGGGAGAATGGGGACACTTGATCCCATTTTCTTGTTTTTATAATTTTTTTTAAAGATTTTACAATTTATCGACTTTTACAGTTTCTGACAGCATGTGATTCCATGTTTTGATTTTCCAAAAATAAGGACGGTTCTTGACTACTGAATTAAATGTGTTTGTTTAATTTTTTTTTATTTTTTGAACAGTTGTAAATGAATAATAAATATCTTTTGATAACATTTTGTCAATTTTTCTAACCTAAACCAAGAACTCGAATCTCAAATACATCCAATTATTCCAGTAACTTAGAATTAAAGTGCTCCACAAGAAATCGAATGTCACATTGGTACATTTCATACCTGTAAAAAACAAATTTCCAATGAATGAGAAACATTTGAAATAAAAAAAGCCAGAGGTAGAATCAAAATTTTCAAAAACTGTCTTTTGTACAGCATTTTAAATATAAAGAACATGAAGGAAAGAAATCTTAGTTGAATTGATTGCCAATTTAAATGCTCAGTATTAAGCATGAAAGGATCTTAAAATGATTTTGAAGTAACTTGGATATTGAATAGATTGAGGACTTTTAATGGATTTTGATTGCTTGGGTGACGTAGTACAATAAAAGTTACAGTAAAATTAAAGTTAAGCATCGGTCATGAATGTATGGACATTGAGGGAAAGTTAATTCAAAATCCGATTTATTTTTATGTGGTAGACAGTCATGTAAATATAAACTGTCATTTTATCAAACAATTTCATGATACATCATACATATATTCTATATTTAACATGTGATGAAATGATCCTGAGCTTTATAAATTCAAAATATGTTTTAAACATCATACAACGCCTTTAACGTTTACTTTTATATTCCAGCGCTCCACATTATAAATGGTCTTAATTAAAATGTTCTGCATTGTGTAAAATACATGCATTCAACTGTTGAGGAATAGTCTCGCATCCTTTGAAGAACGAAAGAGCATATATACCGTGAAATGAAAACACCTTGTGGTGCTAATTTGAAACCATCTTCTAAAGGATATAATTTTCTGTCAAAATACACATCAAGTTTCACATGCCTAATTGAAGGTAGAATTTTGAACGGAAGATCGTCTTCTAGAGCAGCTTAATTGAATTGTCGTTGGCATTTCCGTTATACTTCGAAGCAATCACTTGGGGTGAGCACTTTTTCATCAGCCAACTGGTTTTCAGTTTTTTATTACTTAAAAGCAAATTATCTCTCCACATTCAAATGAAGCAATTTCAGCTTAACTCTGTTTTTCTTCACATAGTTTGGCTGTCTGTCAGTCATTACTTTTATTGTTATTATTCACCAGATAAGTCAGTTTCAATAATCATCGAGAGAATAAAACTGCGCGCGCTCGCTCTTTGATGATGGAGTGCAAAGTGCAAATGAAAATGGGGCTACGCAATAGGATTTAAATGTGGTCACCGACTTTCGAGTAGAGAAACTGGCTCGGCTTCGGAGGTTTCACATTGGAGAAATCATTCTGTTTATTTCCCCCCTGGGTATGATTATGAATAATTGAAACGAGAGATGGAATTGCCATTAACGCTGTGAATTGATAAATATTGGTCTTATTAGGTTAGTACCTACTTGTGTCTTTTTCCTGTGAGGGCCTTGGTCTGTGATGCCCTATTTTGTAATGGGAATCAAAACTATGAAAAAGTAACAATTTTTGAGCGGATGTTTTCTTTGAAAAGGATCTAAAAATGTGTGAATTTGTATTGAAAATTAACCAAATTTTATTAAATCATTTGGCAAGGAACCCACTAGAACCCACCGACATTTTTTACATGCATTTAGATCAGAATCACAACTGTCACTTCTCAAAAAATGAGGTGCGCCAAATTGCTCGCAAGCAAGTATTATTGCAATTTGGAAAATGTATAATTTTAACCTAGTTTTTGCGATTTTGACAGTAAAAGTCTGCGAACCGAAAAAGTTTTCCACTAGAATATCTCATTTGAGCCTATTCCAATCAAATACTGTGGAAATTTGAGATATTCTAAAGCTAAAAACAAAAATAGGTGAAAAAACCATTTTTTGGCAAGGTTTTCTTAAATTACTGTTTTTGGAAGGTCAGTACAAAACATAGAGCTTAATAATGTTCTACAAAGTTAATGTTAAAGGTATAATAATCAACTTTGTAGAAGAAACCATGCCTATATCTTGCTCCTGAAAAAAGTTAGATTTTGGCGCCACAGGAGAAAAATAGAACTAATTCAAATTCATCAATAGATAGCTCAAATATAGTCGAGTAACTTTGTCGAAGAAACCGATGAGCTACCACGAAGCCTCTGGCCTGCAGTCAATTTTGACCGCAAAAGTGTGGTTCCTGGCCCACTGTGCGACGGTTGAGAAAAACGACTTTTTCAAAACTTTTCCGAAGAAGTCAAACTTCTCGTTTTTCTTACCTGTTATACCCATGCTCAAGAGATTTGTTGCAGATGAAATTAGCTTAGTTTAGCTTAGCCTTATTGTCTACCCACATCCACCTTTAATCGTTTAACCTGAAATACTTTATCACCTAAACTCAATTTATAATGCAAGTATTGTTTTTGTATTTTTTTCAACACCTTGCTCGATTAAAAACAAATTTCTGAGGAAAATCATCATTACAACTTATGCATTTTAAGTCCCACGGTCGCAGGCGTGGCTCAGTAGAAGTAGAACGAATTCCACATCGCCAATGCTTGCTACTCCGTGATTGACCGAGGCCATCAATTTGGTCAAAGGTCAAACAAATGGTGTCTGATTGGCAACACATTCACAATGCCCAACACTTTAAACATCAATAACGGCGCCGGCCATGTCCTAGTAGTCAATGGATAGATGGAAAGAGAGAAAGGGATTGAAAGATTCATAATTCATGCAGGATTTGTTGCAGATGAAATTTTATACAAACTTTGTTCAGACAGTTTTTGTAAAAATATTCAAAAACATGTTGAAACATCATATTAAAAACGTGACGTGACGATGAAACAATTTTTTAAAACAGGATTTTTGTTCCCTTATCATGTCTCGCTTTTTTAGTGTGTAGCAACCGTGTGGAAAATAAGCAATTTGATAAATGATAAGTTTTTCAACGCTTCCTTTTTCTATTCCATGTAAGTGTTTACTGGACAGCGGAGGTCATGAAAGTTGGTGGTATAATGGTAAATGGCTTCTTAAAACTCAATGTCCACAGATAATCATACCGCTTGTAGATCAAAAGTTTTAAGGTTGATAGGACATCAAATTGACGTAGTCAGAAAAATTATCGGTTTAACCAGTTATGTGTTTGATTTTACAAAAACATGCGATTTTCACCCTTCTTAGAAAAAGGGGTAAGTTGCAAGAAACTTTGTTTTTAATGAAAAATCAAATGGAAATGTTTGAAAACTTATAGTTGGATATATTTGTGATGTCATAACGCATAAAGCACCAACTGCAGTAATTTTTGTTTTCGTTCGAATTAAATTTTACATTTTTCTGTCAAAAATGTTTTTAAAGAAAAAGTATTAGAGTGCTTCATACATTTAAGGTAGAAAATACCTACTACAATGAAAAAATTACTAGCTGAAATCATAAAAATCAATGTTTGGATGGATGCAAGGGTAGTTGATCGATGGACGGCATACGACCAGACCAAACTGAACGTCAATAGAAAAATAAATGAGTTATCTATTGCAACAGATACAGAAAATGTTAACCTACATAGCTTATGTTAATCAGGACATTTTTTTTAGACTTCATTGACAGATAAATTGCGTTGTGCTAAAGTGAACTGAGAACCAACTTTAAGGGAAAGAAGGGAAACATTTCGGTAGTGAATTTGGAATAGGGCGAATGCGCCAAATGTAAACAAATGCAGTTATCAGCATGGTGATAAAGTACCTCCGGAGACCTACATTTTGATTGTACAACTTTCACTGAAGGGTAAATGGTTTTTAGAGCAATAAAGAAAGCAAAATAAAATTTTAGCTGGGAGCTTATGGAGCTGTCAAACTTGGAACGCGATTTTCTCGAAACAGTAATGTTGGCGCAGTTGCCGTATTCAAAATTCGGTACCGATTTGGTCAAGAAAATTATTTTTATGTCGAATAATCTTCAGGTCGTTCGGTTGTTCGATTCGATATTGTTGTTCAATGCGTTAAGAACTTAAATCTGATAAATTTAATGATGAACGACGCTTAAACTTCCTGTTGCGGGTTGTCAGCATTTGAATAAAATTACGTTCAGCAAGACCTAACTGAGTCCCTTGAATCTTATTTTTCCAACTATCTATTAGAAAAGAAGGATTTTTAACTAATAGTGGTGGCCTCTGCCTGAGTTCGTACAGCTAGAGGCGGAAAAAGCAGCTTTGAGGTTACAACGATCTGATTCATTACAAACTTGGGAGCTTAAGGGGCACTTAAAAATATTAAATAGGTTCAAAATAAATTATTTACTAACGTCCGTTTAAGATTGGATGGACCAAATTTCTACACAAGTTTCGAAGTTCTGGATACTGATAGATCAACCTGGATACAGGGTGGCCCTACAACTAGAATAGGATCTGTATCTTTTTTTTACTGATGGCTCAAAAATGAATAACAATGCTGGTGCCGGAATTTATGGCCCAGGGGTTAACATATCGATTCCAATGGGATGTTGGCCACAGTCTTCCAAACAGAGGTCCATGCGATTTATTCTTGCGCGGAAATTTGTTTGAAGAGGATGTATAGGCACGCTAATATATGTATATTCTCAGACAGTCAAGCAGCGTTACAAGCTCTAAAAGCTCCAATGGGCAGCTCAAAACTAGTATGGGATTGTATTAATGCTTTAAATCAATTATCAATACAAAATCAGGTGAACCTTTATTGGGTTCCAGGTCACCGCGGCATAGAAGGAAATGAAAAAGCGGGTATACTGGCTAGGAGAGGATCGGAAGGGCCAATGACCGGGCCGGAACCTTTCTGTGGAGTATCAACTTGTGCACTTAACAATGAACTAAAAACGTGGGAAAATTTAAAAATAAAATTCAAATGGCTTGTAGCTATTGGTGCTAGGCAATCAAAAAGATTCATAAAGCCCGATTCAAAGAAAACTCGCGACCTTTTGAGCCTGTCGAAAAGTGATCTGAAAACATTTACAGACCTTCTAACAGGGCATTGTCCATGCAATTACCACCTTCAAAAAATTGGCAAACTTAGTAATGATATGTGCCGGTTTTGTAAAACTGAAGTAGAAACTGCAGAGCACTTAATGTGTGACTGTGGATATCTTATAACACATCGACTAAAAGTTCTTGGTAAGCGAATCCTAACGCCCTATGATATTTGGAAGATGAAGGCCAGTAAGGTGGTGGGATTCATAAGAAACACCATCCCAAACTGGAATTATGTCTTGATTTCGTCTACAACTGACATCTCGATTAATGATGACAGAACGACGTAATCAGACAAATAGTAAATTGGGTTACTCCACAATAGATCAAATAAATTGGTCGCAGTGGATTTGCTCCTACAAAAAAAAACTAATAGTGGTGAAAGAAGTTTATTTTTATTACTAGCTATCGTTTAAAAGTTAAAATCTTAAATATTTCTCATTCAGAATGTGGGAAATTTGTATACCTAGCTAGGTTCACTCAACGAAAATTGCAATTGTTCGAACATCAGCCATACTCGTTGGGCGCTGCGTTTGATGCGCCAGAGGGAATTTTGTGCAAACATATACATAGTTATTACCCAAGAAACCCAAAAATTCCATAGGGCGGGTTCTTAAAAACTCATTCAGCTCTGCTTTTTGGTTGTGTAGCATTTTTCTCAGCTAAACATTTAAGTTTATATCGATACTTTCGAAGTCCATAATAGAAGCTGGGTCGACCGCTATTCAGCCTCCTCGTGAGACATTGAATAAAAAAGATTTGTATAAAAAAGAATCAAAAACATTATCTTACTTTGGAATTTGATACCCATCTATTTTTATTTTAAAGTTATTAGAACTGTGAACGATTTTCATACTTACTTGCAAATTTGCACGCTTGAAGATTTGAACCTGAACAATCGAGGACTTTTCTCTTTTTCATAATAGGCAAAGCTAAAACATGTAAACATTTGTATTCATCAGTTGATGCAGACCTTGAGAAGTTGAAATAAAAGGTGAGTTAAATTATTTTGGTGTTGATTTTTTGTAACTTATCTTTTTGTTTCAAATTTTAGGTTTAAAAAATGAAGCATTTCCAAGTGGTTGATCATTAAGTTTTTTTTTCTAAACATTCCGACAGTGAAAATTTGGTTAGCTGTTTTTCTTTTTCAAATGAAATGATGAATTATCGGGCGAGTTAAAAAAGGAGCCAAAAATAAGTTTATTTTTCTAATCATTTGCTTTTGTACTTAGCTACCACTTGAAAATTTTGAAAATTTTTAATTCTTATGAAACCATTAGGTGTAGTTCCTCGAAATCGGTCTAGAAATCATTGGAAATGCTGCGAATTTTTTTTTTCGAAATTCTCTGCGGAAACATAAGTTTGGAGCTCGCCCAATATTGCTGAATTGATTGCTGTTTACTGGTCGCAAAGCTAAAGGCGATGCCAACCGGTTGTAAGATTGCTCTAGATGCTGTAGAAGTCATTATTGTTTCAGCTGTGACAACTTCTCAGCAAAAGAAAAAAAGGAAAAAAAAACTGAATGTTAACGAGGATATAATGAAATAATATTACATTATCTATATATATCAAAAGCAATTTCTGTGGGTTTGTTTGTTTGTCCTCTATAGACTCAGCCAGCTCAGAGCTGAAATTTGGCATGGATGCTTATTAGGACCAGGAATGATGAAAAATGTTTTCAGAATTTCGGATGACACCTTCTGAAGGGGGTTCTCCATACAAGACAAATATAGTTTTCGCGTTTTTGGTGTTATTTTTCGTCGGATCGTGATGAACATTTGCACATGGGGGTTTTGAAAGATAAGAAATCGACTTCAGGTATTGAATTTGGGGTCAGGCGTCGGCAAAAGGGGTCGTCCATATAAACTTTCAATATTTTAGTGATATTGAAGTTAGTGTACATCGGATTGAAATGAAAATTTGCGCTCGGATGTTTTAAGGGACGGGTAATGAATTGCCGGTATCAAATTTTGTGTAAGGGGTCAGCAAAAAGTGTCATCTATATAACCTTTTCATTTTTTTTTGTGATATTGATTTTATTATACATCGAATTGAGGTGAAGATTTGTACATAAGAATTATGAAAGACGAACAATTGTTTCCAATTATTCAATTTTGAGTCAGGAGTAGGCCAAAGGGGTCGTCCATATTAACTTTTCACTGTTTTTTTTGCGATATTGTCGTTATTATGCAATGGATTGGTTTGAAAATTTGCACACGGGGGTTTTGAGGGATAGGCAATAGATTTTAGAAATCAAAGTTCGTAAAAGAGACAACCGATCTGTAAAGATCAAGTCGAAATTTATACACGGGGGTTGGGACGGTCAATTGATTTCTGATTTCAATATTTATATCAAAGGACAAAAAAGGGGATCTTCCATATTAACTGTTAAATTTGTTTCTGCAAAAATTACGTGAGATTGTATCGCATCAAGACGAAAATTCATATACGAGGGGTTTTGGCACGGTCAATTGATTTCTGATTTCAAGTTTAGTAGCAAATGACAGAAAAAGTGATCGAACATATAACGTGCACATTTTTGCAATGATTGCTTAACAATGCATTCGAAAATGCGTCTGGAAAATGCCTGACAATTGACATTCATTCAAACTGTTCATGACATATTCTAAATTGAAAGCGAAACGGAGTTCGTATGGGATCAGCTAGTTAAATATAATTTTACTTCATCTATTCATCTTTAAAAAAATAATTGATTTATTTGTGATTTAAATTTGTTGTTCCTTTGTTCGCAGCACAGATATCCCGTTATTTATTCTGGAGCAAAAGCTAAACATTTAATTTCTGATGTGATTATTTAATAATGTACCTTGCCTTTACAGTGCAATGTATTTTTGTTCAAATCGTCCATTCCACTCATTTTTTTTTTCAAATCTCATTCGAATGCAAAGAAAGAAGCAACTTTTTTTTTGTTATAAATTTATCATGTTCATTGATATCAATCGCTAGAGCGAATTTTTTCTTCAAAAAGGGACGATCTAGACCTAAGCAAACAATTGTAAACATACAAAACGAGTTTGGCTCCTTAAAGCCTCATGGTATCAGCCGTTTCAAATAAAGAAATTACAAAACAAATAGTTCCCAAGCAACCAAAAGTCCCATAAAACAGGTACCATGACGCTTACTCAGCCCCATCATTGATATGAAGTACGTTCTATGCAGCTCAACATTTAAGTTCTTATTGATACTTTCAAGTTCCAAAATAAGTCTTAATGATCTTCTATTCAGCTTCCAGCGGCCTCCTAATTCAGATTCCAAAAAATCGCAAAATGAGCAAAAAAATTTCTCTCTATCTCAACTGAACCGTTGGCTTCGGTTCATATCACCTTCTCTTGATTATTAACTGTGATCTGTACCGGTGCCGCCATGATGCCACGCGCCGGATTTCAAACTCGACAAATTGCTCAATTGCTTCTTTCTTACATTTCCTACCTATATCACATCAGAATGGTCACCCAAGTACAAAATTACTGATTGAAAAAAAAACTTGCCTGGCTTGGGGATCGAACCCCGACCTTCGTGGTGAGAATCGAACACGCTACCACGAGACCACGCCTAGATGTTGTTCTAACTGAAACTGAAACTCGAAGAGGTGATTTGATTTTGAAAGCACATCAATGCACTTTTTGTGACTTATCAAATCCCGTATTGAGCACTTTTGTGCCCTTTATGTGAATTAAGTTCCATATAACATACGTATAGATCACTTTTGCAGCTTTCAAGTTCGTTATTGAGTACATATAGTTCACTAATGGGAATTGGGCAAACCAAGTCACATACAACGTACGTATTAATCACTTTTGCAACTTTCAAGTTCATTAATGAGTACATAAAGTTCACTAAAGGGAATTGGGCAGTTGATGCTCTTTGTCAGCCAATATGTAACTTTCAATGCCTTCAATCAAGTAAATATGTGACTTTTGGTTGCTTGGGTTATCAATTAAAATCTAGATGAACATGATAGATTAAACTGTTACCAATGAAGAAAGTCTGTAAAAAAAATCTAAGTGAATGTGACAAAATTATCTGAAAACTTTCGACACAACTCGAACAACACACAAGTTTCATAGAAAACTCTACATGGAACTAAAAAGGTCGTTAGAAGTTCCGCATGGATCTTAAAAGTTCGTTAGAAGTTCATTAGAAGGCACGATAGTTGAATATGATTTTCTTATTTTGTAACTTGCTTGGAACTCACAAAAACGTTTCATGATACTTCTATGGAATTTTCATGTTCGTTCCGAAGTCTAAATTGAGCACGTACGAAAAATGGTCCCGAGTACCTTTTATTCAGCCAAACGTGAACTTTGATGCACACGATTAAGTAACTATTTAACTTTCGGTTACTTTGGTAAATTCGATTTTCTACTCAATGTGATATCATAACTCAACCAATATAGCCTCAATGCCTTGATAAAAGTCTAAATTTGTTGAATATTGAAAATAAGAAATCTTATTCCCCCCGTATGTCACAAATCGTAACGTAGAACACCCCCCCACCTTCTCTACTTTTTTTTAATTTTAATTTTCGGAAACTTCGAGTTTTCACATAATATTTTTTAACTTTGAATATGGTTTTTGACTGGATTATTTTTAATTCTTGGGGATTGAAACGTCCATGGACAATAATAAAAATCACTCGTTTTTATTCCCACAATTGACTGAGCCGTTTCAATCCCCAAAAATATTTTTTAATGTTTTTCTGAATACATACAACAAAATTAACTGAGTTGGTACCTGTACAGATCACTTCTTAGTATTGAATAATGATAACTCTCTGATAACATTTATTGCTTGTCTTATTACGAGTTGCTGTGTGCTTGTTAGCTGATGGTCTTTGTGTGATTTATTTTGCTTCGGACATAACTTGTTATGCAAAAGGTACTTCACTAAAAAGTATTCGTTGGATTTGTTAAACTATGCCTTGTTTTAATCCATACAGAAGAATTAAGCTTTTGGGGGTCCGATATTTGGTTTTCCTTCAGTTATGTTATGGATATTCAATACAAATCTAAAGAAGTTTCTCTCAGAATCTTTATAGGAGGAAAAGATACAAACCAGCTAGAATCATGTTGAAACTAACACATTTCAGCAGACTTTTGTTTGCATTCTCCTGCAAGAATTGATCGAACCTCCGGTCCGGTTTTCATTCTTAAAACTGCATTGACCTAAAAGCCATAAAAAGTTTGAAGAGACCTGAAGTTTTCATTTAGATAAATTTTAAATTTAAAAAAGTTCAATTTTCGTGACGTCTCAACGCTTAAAAAAGAGTCAGTGATTGTGATTATTTTAACAATTATAAATCTTAAAAATTTGTATGTTTTATCTTTCATAAAAACGATCAAGTTGCGGGATAACATTTTAAGCAGTAAATGCTTTGTATACAAAATTTTCCTATTTGCAGTGGAACGATTGGCTCGGCTCAATTACGGCTGCTTGAACGAGATCACGCCTCGCTTGATTCAATTTTCATAAATACATTTTTATCAACACTTGCAGCACAGCACCGAGCAGCCTAAAGAATCGCAATTCGTTGGCGCAATTTCCTGTACCAGGTTGAACTACCGACATAAGTAATATTTTGCCCCGGTTAATCAATCCATCACTTCCAGAAGCTGCAGTAAGCAGCACACGCACTTCAATTTGCGGTTCAATCCTTTCCCCTTGCTTTGTAGTGCGCTTTTTATTTACGTTTAAGGGAACCGAAAAACCTGTCCACTTGGGATGCACTCATTTGCGGAGATCGTCCCGCAACGCGTCGTCCTAAGTATCCAATCACGAAATTAAATTTCTCGAAAAAATTGAATTCAATTTCGTCGCTGTAAGAACCAATTAGAGCCATGAGCCCCATCAGCCTATGGAAAAGAAAAAGGGCTTTGGTTGAGCCCCGGGTTTATTTTCGCAAGAGCTCCTGCCTACCACTTATGGCTCATAAAATAAACGCTCCAATTTGGGTGATGAATATATGGGCTGTCGTCGGAGAGATGAACCCTTTTTTTTGCTTCCTCCCCCCAGGGAAGGGTACAAACTTTGGGTGAGCTGCCAGCTTTTCGGAAGGTCATACCCGGTGTTTCCGAAGTGGATTTCAATCAGACGGATCGAACGAATTTCACTTTTTTTTGTCAAACTATCATCGCCATTATTGTAAACCTCGAAGGGATCGTTCCAATTTCCGTTCCGCTGCTGCTGTCATCGAGGAATCAAATAAACTTTTATAGGGGAAAAGTTCATATAACGCCCCATGTGGCTAATACGCGCCACTCTTGTTTTGAAGAATCTGACACATTTTAAGCCTGCAAAATATTACCAATTTGTTTTAAATGCTGTGATTGGTCGTGGCAAGTATGAATTTTTCCTTAAAATGCCCCTGTGTCGTGATAATTTCACAATTTAGGTTTTTCTTCGTTTCGATCTAAATTTTAAAACACTTTCAATAAGGTGTCACCAAGCAGAGAAAAACGAATAAGACAATATTTTCTGACACATCGACAGAGGAGAATCTAAATTATGATTTTATGCTAAAAAATCATACTGAACTCGCTAAGGTATGCTTTTCATGGGTATGTTCTATCACGGCCCATGCGCTCTTTATAACGCGCCAATCGTAGTAGGCTGAAAATAGCATTAATTTTTCAAAAAGGCCAATTTTCATTGAAAATGAACAAAAAGTCTAAAACCATATTTTGAGCGTTAATTCAGCCCAAAAAATCTATTTTTCATTTTTTGTTAAATTTCTATTAGTCCATTTTCATTTTCTTTTCAGTCAAAGTGTATGTAAGTATTGGTGTGTTTTCGGTCTTCGGCTGCTCTCGGGTGTGTTCGGCTGCTAGGCGCGTATTGGATACACAGCGGCGCGTATTCGCAACACAGTTTCGTTCTGTGGCTTTGAATATGGTTTTTAAAAATCATGTTTTTGAAGAAACTATAGCAATTTGAGTAATGAAAAATCATAGGAATTTGTAGAAAACACTTTTCTTCAACGGTTACACCCATTTTTAACACAATTTGTACGTGGAATACATAGAAAATCAGCGATTCGCTTAGGTGGCGCATAATAGGGCATGTTCCCCTATATCCTTTTTTGCGGGTGCATTTTCGTCCCTTTTGATCGGGTTGCGCCGGTCGAGGTGTTACCTTTCCGTTTAATCGTTATGGGATATGATATGGCTTCTATACGTGGGTATATCAATTTGTGGTAAACCCTTTCCGTTGCGATGATCGGGTTATATTAATAAACGAAGACGACGATGACGACGGCTGGTCCCAATTTAGGAAAATTCGAAGTAGTTTCTGCGGTTTCCAGAGAGAGCTTCTTGAAGCTTGTAATTTGGGTTGTTTTAATCAATTACTCGAACGCGTTAAGGATAATGATCGCCGCCGGATCAAAACTGGATGTAATTTATATCGGGCATTTATCAATATTCAAGTTTAAGGTAGTTTATTTTAATGGGGACATTTCGTTTTTTTTTTAGAATGGACAGGTTAACTCAATGCCCAAAGCATTCATACGCCTTACGTCATATCCTGTATTTTTCATAAACATAACATGAATCAACTTTTATTGTTTGAAGTTACAGGATTTTTACCATACCTTAGCCTGTAAGCGATGATTAACGAACCTCACCGTCAATGAAAGTCCTTGCTTAAATTCATGCTGTTAGTGGCATAAATTGAGGCGTACACTAAGGCTTTTTTTACACGGTATGAAATCCGTCTTTAACGTATAGGCCATGGAATATTTACGCTCAAAAAACGTGTTGATTCGCGAGAGCCGTGCTGAAGAACCGT
This sequence comes from Uranotaenia lowii, assembly GCF_029784155.1. Taxonomy (NCBI): domain Eukaryota; kingdom Metazoa; phylum Arthropoda; class Insecta; order Diptera; family Culicidae; genus Uranotaenia; species Uranotaenia lowii. The sequence continues at coordinate 98,779,602 of NC_073692.1, read as the reverse complement.
ACCCATGGCAAAAAACCGTGAAAAAAGAAGCCGTGTTAGAAAAACGGAGCAAAATCAAACCACGTAAAAAAACATTAGTGTATTTGCAAGTGAATAAGCTCGATAGTTTTACGCAAAATAATTAAAAAAGATCTTCCTCGCAATTAAAGGGTGATACGGTCAAAATTTGGTCAAGGGAAAACGCGTGTGAATCGGTGAAATCGTTTATTTAAAAAATGAAATAAAATTTCTATTTCAAGTTTAATTAGTATAAAATTCAGGAAAAATATTCAGTCAGGCTTCCGCTTTTCCAAATTCGAATTTCCGGGCCTTGCGCTTAACCCCTGCCATCAGATTTTGTACAGCCACCTTGTCCACCTTCTTCGCCGCAGAAAGCCAGTTTGCCTTGAACTGCTGCTCGTCCTTAGCAGTTTTTTTTTGTCTTCTTTAGGTTCCGCTTGACAATAGTCCAGTATTTCTCAATTGGGAGGAGCTCTGGCGTGTTGGGAAGGTTCTAGTCCTTGGGAACCACCTGCACGTTGTTGGCGGCGTACCACTCCATGGCCTTTTTACCGTAATGGCAAGATGTCAAATCCGTCCAAAACAGTACGGAACAATCGTGTTTCTTCAGGAAAGGCAGCAGACGTTTATTCAAACACTCTATCACGTAAATTTCTTGGTTGACAGTCCCGAAGGCTATGAAAATGCTGCTTTTCAAGCCACAGGTACAGATGGCTTGCCAAACCAGATATTTCTTCGCGAACTTTGACAGTTTCATGTGCATGAAAATATCTGCTACCTTTCCCCTTCCTTTTGCCGTATAAAACTCCTGTCCCGGAAGCTGCTTGTAGTCGGCTTCGACGTAGGTTTCGTCGTCCATTACCACGCAGTCAAACTTCGTCAGCATCGTCGTGTACAGCCTCCGGGATCGCGCTTTGGCCGTCGTATTTTGTTTATCATCGCGATTTGGAGTCACTACCTTCTTGTAAGTTGATAGTCCGGCTCGTTTTTTGGCTCGATGCACGGTTGTAGACGATACAAACAGCTTATTTGCGGCATCTCGGATAGAGAGGTTGGGGTTTCGCTTGAAACTACCGGCAGCTCTCTTTGTCGTCTCAGCGGCTTCCGGTTTTCGTTTTCTCCCCGAACCAGACTTCCTGTCTGTCGACAAACGGTCCCCCAAACACTTTTATTACATTTGTAACGGTTGATTTGGCAACTTTTAGCGATTTTCAAGCTTTGCGTGCGAGTTGCTCGGCTTTTCGCGATGCGCGAGCAAAATTATGATACGTTGCTCTTCTTCCTTGGACGGCATTTTGACAACTGAAGAGTGAATTCCAAAATCAAAATAGGAGCAACATTCTACACACACACACACACACACACACCTTCAAAATGAGGGGTGTTAAGGTTTTTTAAATGCAAAATTGAAAGAAATACGTCAAGTTGATATTGACCAAATTTTGACCGTATCACCCTTTATTCGAGTACATATAAATCTCTTATACGCGACATAACTGCCGTGATATGTCAAAGTGACGAATAGGTCATTTTGGGTTTTTGCTAAATAAGATCGTTTTTATCCTATTTCATCTTCAGGTCTTCTCATGAAATGTGATACAATATACAGGTGAATACTCTACACAGTACCACTGTAGGCCTGATCTTTTATCTATCGACTAATGATCTGTCCTCTCCTCGTAGCGACTTGAAGTTGACACGCACACTAATGCCTTTAGTTGGCTCAACGCCTGATCTCTTCTTTTGCAACTCGAGATTCGACCCCTCAACATAAAGACTCGGAGTTAAACACACAAACCTTTCCTCTCGGAGATCCGAGGCTTCTCCTCTAACAACTCGAGGTCCGACTTTTTAACACCAGGATTCGAGGTTCGACACCTTTTGTTCGTCGTGTGTCGGTCGAGCCCCAACCCTTCCCAACGACTTCCTCTACGAAGAAGGTCTTGTCTTATACTCGCAGCTTAGATCATCGACACCTTTTGCACGTTATGTGTAAAGGGTCGCTTATCCTCACGTCTCATGTCTCATGTCTCAAGTCTCAAGTCTCAGGTTTCAAGTCTCAGGTTTCTTATCTCAGGTCTCATGTATCTTATCTTATTTCTCAGGACACTGGTCTTATGTGACGGGTCTCTGGTCTTAGGTACCAGATCTCATGTCTTAGGTCTCGAGTCTCATGTCTCTTGTCTCAGGTATCAGGTCTGAAGTCTCAGGTCTCATGTTTCATGGCTCTTGGCTCATGCTTCGGTCTCATGTCTCATGCTCAGGTCTCAAGTCTCATATCTCTTGTCTCAGGTCCCAGGACTCAGGTCTTAGGTCTCAGGTCTGAGGTCGCAGGTCTCAGGTCTCATGTCTCGTGTCTCAGATCTCAGGGCATATATCGCATTCTTAGTTTCAGAGCTTAGTTTTTCCCAACTTCTAAAAGGTTCTAAGTGTTTTCCTTTGAAAAGGACTTATATTTTCTCTCAAAAACCGTGTTAATTCGCGAAATCCGTATAAAAAAACCGTACTAATTCCCGAAACCGTGTGAAAAAAGTTGTGTAAAAAAACGTGTAAAAAAACGCGTATAAAAACCTTGGTGTATTCTGAAACTGGATCCTCATCTTGGATTCTGTTCCTGATCCAGATCTAGGATTCAAATTCGAATAACGATCTGACCACTCTGAAAAATGAATCACTTTTCTGCAGTTCAACAAATCATGAAGTTGACTTCCGTACGGGACTCAGTCATCGTGTTGGCGATTACAACTTTCCACACTTTCATTGGTCCTTTGACCAAGACATACTCTGCGCTTTTTGTATTTTGTCTTCTCAAATAATTCTGATAACCTGGTGGTCCGAATCTCCCATCGCGATTATTCCTACTTACCACCATCAAAAGCCGTTTAACTTATGTATAGAAACCTACCGGGATCCCGCGTCAGACTAATGCAACACCTTTTGCGTAGCGGATGCCGTGGGTGCGCCGCGTACGTGCGTAGGATGCTCCACCTTCGTGGAGTATCCGAGTAGGGCGGTTCTCAACGACAGAAGCTGCGGGGATAAGACTCGACCTTCTTTGAAGTGGAAATCGTTGGGAAAGGGTTATTCCACGTTCGGGGAATACCCACGGGTAGAGTGGCTCTCGACGCCGGGTGAGCTATTCGAGTCGGAGTAGGATGACGTCTTTGTCGGGAATCATCCGAGTCGTTGCGTTAAGTCCCGCGCGTGTGCCGTGACAGGCGCGAGTCTAGGATAAGCTGCTCTCGATCAGGCACACAACGAGCAAGGTGGCAAACCTCGAACCCTGAAGCTAAGAGGTCGAGCCTCGAGTCGTTAGAAGGGAGGTCCGGCCTCAAACCTCCAGGTGGAGAGGTTTGTGTGGTCAACCCCGAGTCTTTATGATAAGGGGTCGGGTCTCGAGTCGTAAGAGGAGGGATCTGCCCCCTTATCAACAAGCGGAGGGGTACAAGTGGTCACCTCGAGTCATTACGAGGAGAGGTCAGATTTCAAGTAGTTAGAGGAGAGATCGGGCCTTGAATCGTGTAGAGGAGAGGTAAACCTCGAATCGATGTGAGGAGGGGTCGGATCTCGAGTCGTTAGAGGAGAGACCAGGTCTCAAGTAGCGAAGAGGAGAGGTTTGTGTGGGAAACTCGAGTCATTCCGAGGAGACGTCGGTTCTCCGAGGAGATGTCGGTTCTCAAGTCGTTAGAGGAGAGTTCAGGCTTCGAGTCGTAAGGGTGAGAGGTTTTGCTGAAAGTGGTCTCGTTAATGAGTATTGCCTTGGAGCGCATTAGGACGAATAGACCTCCCACTATTGAAGCATAGTGTACTAAACAGTTCGAGGTGGGAACCAGGTCTGCAGCCCCAGGTGGACTTTATGGCGTAGGATACTTAGTATCATGAGTCGTCCAATTGCGCCCATGGACCCAGAGTAGCATACTGGGTGGACTCGGTCGCTCGTCGTGCCTTGGAATGCAATCCGTAAAAAGGATATACCACCTGGATGATCAACTAAAAAAAAAGACTAATGCATAGGAGATCTCGATTTTGAATTCGTCCTCCTGAAGCGTTCTCAAAGACACCAGTAATTCAGACATGAGTGGTGGAACTCTGAGCTTAAACGACTGCGAAATCAGCTACGAAAGGCCCGCAAGAATTTCATCAAAAATCGTTCCGAAAACCAGAGACATTGTTTGAGAAGCTTAGAACGAGACGTTAAAGCTCTGAATGAGCAGCTTTACCTCCAGCATATCTTGCGCCTTCAAGAGAACCTGAAAAATGACCCCGCATAGTTTTGGAAACACTTTAAAAACAAAAAAAAAAAACAAAACGGAACTATTCCTGCAGATGTCAATTTCAATGGCGTTACTTCTCGTAACACAACTGAATCCATGAAAATGTTCGCCGATTTTTCTCAAAGTGTCATCAGTTCCTCCGACATTGTAGCAAATAACAACTACCTTGCCTCCTTTCAATCCCATGCCGTGAATTTACCTTTGCCTCGCCTCACCGAGCAGGAAGTAAACGAGCAATTATCCGCAGCCTATCCATCTAAAGGGCCTGGTCCAGACCACATACCTCCGACGGTTTTAAAACATTGCGCTGCATCACTAGCTACCCCCATTTGCTGTCTTTCAATCGATCACTGAGAGAAAGGGTATTTCCAAGCGTCTGGCAAATTGCGGCCATCACTCCAATCTACAAATCGGGAAATGCGTCGAAAACTACCGACCAATTTCGCTTCTGAGTTCTATCTCCAAAATTTTTGAAGTTCTTATACATGGAAGTTCTTATACATGGTCTGGAGAAAGGCGTCAAGTTGATTCTTTTTACATCAACCTTGCGAAGGCGTTCGACCGTGTTCAGCACAAGATACTAATAGCAATGATGGATCAACTTACCTTTCCAACCTGGTTGCTCGAGTGGATTTCGTCGTACCTAGCACATCGCAACGTTTACGCGTAACTAAAAAATACATGCTCGATGACATTTGTCACCCCATCAGGATTTCTTCAGGGAAGTCATCTGGGACCGCTGCTTTTCATTATTTTCGTGAATGATGTATGTGCCACGCTTCCATCTGATACGCTCCTGTTCGCCGACGATCTAAAGCTTATCAGATAGGTCGTCAGTAAAGTTGATTGCCTTGCCTTGCAAGCCGATATTGTTAGACTTGATAACTGGAGTCACTTTAACGGAATGCTGGCTAACGCTAAAAAATGTATGGCTGTAAATTTTTAGAGTATCAGCAGCGGTCATGTGTCAAACCTATAATAGCACTCTCTGGAGGCACTCTTTCATGTACACCTGTTGAAGTCGGCCTTCACATATGTTTCGTCGTCCATGATGCAGCATCCAACTTTCGTCAGCATGTTGAGGTACAACTTCCTGGCACGGGTTTTGACGGACTTGTTCTGCCTCTCGTCTCGATTAGGGGCCTTTTGTACCTTGAACGTTCGAAGCCCAGCCTTAGTTTCAGCCTTCTGGACAAAACTTCGGCTTAGGTGAAGCTTCTTAGCCACATCCCCAACGGAGGCATTCCGGTTTCGGTTGAAGGCCTCAACCACGCGGTTGTGATTTTCGGTGTTGTACGGAATACTTTTTCCTTCACTTCTGGCTTCCAATCGATGGTCAATCGTTTCTCGAACCGCTTAATCACTAGCGACACCGTGGAATTCGGGATTCCCAACGTTTTAGAGATGGAACGATGCGAGAGATCCTTATCTTGTGATGAATGCGTAAGATTTTATCATGCACAAGCTGTTCTTTCGATTCCATTCCCGCGAGTTTTGATCACACGACTTTAAAACTTACAGGATGTAAACAATGCACTATGAACAAAAACCACCAAAATTTTCATTAAATTCTACCCAACGGTTAAAAAGTAAGAGCTATTTCATAGTGTGGCAATTTCATCGTGGACACCCTTTACACAACTCTCAAATTTTTATTTCCTCACCCGAAATAACTTTAAAATAAGTAAATGAATTATGCAATTACTGTTTTGGATCAATTCATAGACTCTGCATGTTATTTGTTCAATTTGAATTTGGTGGCCCACTATTCCCTACAAGTTAAGTTACAAGTTTTACCAAATCGTATGCTCTTCCTGCATCTTTAAGCGACTAATTCGGCCATTATTACAAATGCTTTGAGTCTGCAAAGTTAGAAAAATAATATCAGCTTCTTTTTTAAATTCATACCTAAACAATCAACTTACCGAATGGTTCGCTTAAAAAGAGTTTACATTTTTTTAATTGTTAATCACCATAATAACTCTCGAAAATAACAAAGATCCAAATCTTACAGCTTGATTGCTGATTTTCCAGCAAAACGGGTCAATTGCTGGAAAATTTCCAATAAAACAAAGCAAATACAGCAAAAATTTGGATCACTGCCGTTTCCAGCATTTTTTTTTTGCTGGAAATCGAACGAAAATTTTCTTGTGTACATCATGCCACTACTTCCCCTATGTATCAATGTATCGTTTAATTGTGGGTTTTCATAGGTATTAGTTAGTATTAATTTTATAAAGAAAATCGGGTAATAAAATTATATACCATAAAAATTTACAGTTTTGATCGAGACGCTGAGGATCGAAGTCTCTTCCGAGAAATGTAAAAAACCTACAACTCGTTTTGACAAGTTATATTGCTGCAGGAAACGTTTTTCATTCACGGTTCCAAATGGAAAAAGAAATCAAATTCTAGGTGCTGCGAATAAACTCACAGAATAATTTACGAGCAAAACCACAAAAAGATCGAACATAATCGAGTCAGATGAATTATGGAATTATCGCAATGCTCTTTGGTTTAATATCCACTCGGTTGATGATCACCCTGATCCTTTCACCTGCAAACTGAATCAACGACGAAGCGAGACGTCTAACATATCGGACGACAGGCGAGGGAGTCGAAGAAATAATGCAAATATGGTCATTATGAGCTTGTAAGGTGCTTCTCCGGTCCAGAATTATAGATGCGCGAGCAAGCAGCAAGACACAAGCGGACAACAAAAAAAAGGTAATCGTTAAAACCTTCGAAAACTCATCATAATACAATACACAATTCCGTGATGGCCACGCAGCGACCAGAAATGGTTTTGTCCGGATTGTTTTCTCGGATTTTGTGGTTTTACGCCAATCACAAGCGCGCGTGTCTTATTAGTGGAGGCGCCCTCCCGGGGCGTCATCTAACAAATTGGGGGAGAAGTTTTGTTGGGCAGATCACTCGAAACATTTTTAACGAGTGGGAGACAGTTCAAATCGACCAATGAAATGATTCCGCTCTCTGCAGAAGTGAAAATTTTCAGATGATAAACGACCCATTAGATCGGAATGAATGTCAAACTGCATCATTAGGAGCTATCGGCTGTCATTTTTTGGGTGGTGGTGGTCATCATAAGGCGCAACTCCACGACTCATTAAGAAGTTGACAAGGTGCGAGGTCAAGCTAGAAAGGCTAACGAAACGATCTAGCTAGGAAAAACATTTTTCGAAAACTGAATCTTAGATGGAACTGTTTTATGACTGTGCGCGATTTGCATCATACAAGGCTGATCAGCATCCATTAAGTAAGTTATTCAAAGATTCGGAACTTTAAAATTCCGCTCGAAACAAATTTCATGTTAGAAGAAATACTGATTTATAAGACTCTCACAGAACAGTAGTATTTTTTTTTTTGAAAGAAGAGATGCAAAAAATTTTATAATTCTTTATGTCTATTGAATTGTTTATATTTAATGATTCCTTGCGCTTGGACACATGCGCAGGGCGGATGTGGGTGCAGAAAAGTGGTTTTACCTTCCCCATCATCCAGTCATCAAGCAGGCTAGCACAACCACGAAGGTACGAGTTGTGTTCGACGCATCAGCTAAAAGTAGCAGCGGCATATCCCTCAACGAGGCGTTATTGGTTGGACCCGTAATCCAGGCGAGCTTCGTGCTCTCATTATGCGTAGTCGGATGGAACTAATCATAATGGTAGCAGATATCGAGAAGATGTTCAGATATATCGGAATTCGTGAAGCGGATATGCCCTGGCAGAGCATCCTTTAGAGAGCTGACCCCAAGAAGGAAGTTGAAACCTTTGAATTGGCCACCGTTACGTACGGAACGAAACCAGCACCATTCTTAGCGACCAGAACGTTGAAACAACTAGTCATCGACGAGCATCAGCGGTTCCCAGCGGCGTCCAAGGCATTGGAGGAAGACGTTTACATGGACGATGTAATAACGGGTACTGATCTAGAAGAAGATGCTGTCAAGTTGTGTGTAGATCTCATCAAGTTGACGAGTAGCGGAGGTTTTCGTCTAAGGAAGTTCGCATCCAATTCAGCTGCGGCCCTGAAAGAGGTGGATTTGGAAGATCTGGCCCTACAACATACCGAAGAGATCAATAATGATCCTGGTTCAGCAGTCAAGACCCTCGGACTGGTTTGGCTCCCTCGTACTGATTACTTTTGGTTCAATTTCAACATTGAAAGAGTTCCCATGGACGAGCGATTATCCAAACGAAAATCCTGTCAGCCATAGCTATGCTATTCGATCCCCTGGGACTTGTAGGAGCGGTAACAGCGAGTGCGAAAATCTTCATGCAGCGTTTGTGGCGACTACGAGAAGACGGTAACAGATAAGACTGGGATCATCCTGTACCGGATAACGTAGAACAAGAGTGGCGAAATTTCTGCGATCAATTACCTACCCTGAACGCTCTAAAGATTCAACGTTGTGCAATCGTTACCAATGCAATTGAGGTGGAATTGCATTTCTTTTCGGATGCATCGGCGCGCGCGTTTGGCGCGTATGTATGTATGTATTTCTACCACCCAGCTGGCAAGGCACAGCCGGTAGCAGCGAGCAACTTATGCTTTGCAACTTGTTCAAGATTCATCAACCATAAAATTCCAAAATGACTTTGAGTGGACTATTACAAGGGAAAAGAAATTTAAGCAGAGGCACTTACATTTCTAAGTAGGGATGGGATAAATTGTCTCCACCGAAAGAACAAATCAAAATTATTTGGCGTTTAAATCGAGCTGTTACAAAGCTAAGCGCTCCACTGGGTGGGGAGACGGACCCGACCTCAATCCACGATCCCTAGCTGGTGAGGTAGCCCAATGCTCTCCTCAAGAATCGCTTAATTTGGGTGCCCGGATGGACCCCCCCAATACCCCAAAATACATTATAAATTGATAACGAATAGCAATAAATTACCTGTTGAATGTTATCATCGATGAATCAATCGAAATGTTTCACAAATTTCACATTCCGTATTTTGAAAACATTTCTTATTCCTAAATTTCAAATAAAAAAGCCATTTTTCTTTTAAAATTTTCGTCAGTTACCAAAGTTCAAATTTTCCTAATTATGAGTTCAATTCCAATTTCCAATTTCAATTCATTGAATTTTTCTAACTTCAATTAATTTTTTTTTCAAAGTTTTCAAAAAAAACTTTTTTTTTTAATTTAAATGTTCACTACGTTCTAAATTTTCTTACTATCCAAAACTCCACATGCTTTATTTTATCATCTTCTAAAATTTATTATTTGTCTTTTTAATAAACATAAAATTTCCTGAATGTTCTTTTTTTTTGGCGTTTGGCGCGTGCGCATATATTAGGAGCGTCGACGTAGATGGAAAATCCTACGTATGTATGTCTACTAGCATCGAAATCCAAGGTGGCCCCGCTAAAATGTCAATCTACTCCAAGACTGGAGCTTTGCGGAGCACTTTTGTCGGCGGAATTATCCAGCAAGGTCCGGGCAGCGGTGAAGATGCAGGTCGACATGCATTTTTGGACGGATTCAACGTGTGTCCTTCAATGGTTGAAGGCAATCCCGGCGACATGGTCGACATTCGTAGCTAACAGTGTTGCGAAATACAAACACTTACCGAAACCTATCCTTGGAGACATGTTCCGGGCCTGCAGAATCCAGCAGACCCCATCTCACGTGGTATCGACCCACAGCTGATAGAGGAATGAGACCTTTGGTGGAAAGGCCCTGAATGGTTAGGGCAAAATCATTCCCCGGAGCAGTCAAGAACCTTGGAGTCATCAATAGCTGAAGAGGAAGTTCGTCGTTCTGCACACCCAGCTACCAGTTGCGTAGCACATTTTGATGAGGAGTATGTGCAAAAAATTTCGTCCTTCACTAAGCTCATACGTTGTACCGCATACTGGATGCGACTCATGCGTGTACTCAGAAATTCCGAGGACAACCGTAGCAGTTTTCTGACGGTAGAGGAGTTGAGAGAAGCTGAGTTTGCAATTATCCGCCGTATCCAACAAGAGTCATTCCCTGCTGAGTGGAAGGCTCTAACCAAGAACGAAGCTGTTCATCGCAGTTCACCATTAAGATGGTTTACCCCACAAATAGCGTCGGACGGACTGATTCGTGTTGGAGGAAGATTGGGTAGATCACTTGAAGCAGAAGATACAAAGCATCCCATAGTGCTACCAACAAAACATCTATTTACTACGATGTTATTCGAGCACTTCCACATCAAACTTCTACACCCCAGTTCTCAGTTATTACTTAGCTCAGTGAGGTTGAAGTATTGGCCACTTGGTGGCAGAAATGTTCCACGGCAGGTAGTTCGTCTAGCTCCCAGAAGACCAGCGGTCAAGGCATATGTGTCGGTGTGCATCTGCCTTTGTACAAAAGCGGTTCACCAAGAGCTGGTATCCGACTTGTCAACAGATCGCTTCCTTTTTCCTGCTTTTTCCTGCTCTGGGCTGGTAGTTCTACCTCCTCGTGGTCCAGATGGACGGCCAAGAGAACTATCACTAAACCCACTAGATGCCGTCGACGGGTCTGCCAAACCCGCGCGGAAGAAGTGGTGCACCCGGGTACTTAGGTACCAGTACTTGAGTGTGAGGGTGAGGTTCCAACACGCGTTCGGAGGGTCATGGCCCTGAAATGCGGACGTGACCGGAGGGAGAGCGATCGCCAACTCGTTTTGCGTTTCGGTTGGCATAGACCCGACTCGCAAAACGAGTAGATGCGCAAAATAGTGGCCAATAGTGGGCCGATCACTTAGGGACGTGTTTTAAACGTCAGTGTCAGAGAGGCACAGTTTAAGCCGGAGGTGTTCGACACGCGTTTCGGGAATTGATGCGTCCGAACCGCGAGTGCGACCTGATGAGGGTGGTCTACAGCTCGATCTGCGCTTCGGTGAGTAAAGCCCCCGACTTGAAGATTGAGTAGTTTTGCTGTGTGGTGACTTAAGTCAACACTATTTGTGAGTTCGAAGGAGTCTGAGTCCTACACGTGGCTTAGGAGGCTTAACCCATGACCCGCGTGTTCGAAAAGAGAAATTGTCGTCAACAACTCGCTTTGTGTTTCTGGACTTCCTGGACTAGATCCACAAAGTTAGTAGTTGCGCTACATGAGGACCTCATTCACACGATGAGATGTCGGGTCCTAACTCGTCAGAGGAGGGGTTGCGCAACTCGTCAGAGGAGGTAATGCTGACATATGATTCGGAAACGAGTATTGCCTTGGAGCGCACTAGCGCGAATTGACCTCCCACTATTGAAGCAAAGTGTGTCAAACAGTTCGAGGGGGGAACAAAGGTCAGTGGCCCCAGGTGGACTTTATGGCGTAGGGGGTACAGTGTTCCTTAGCATTGTATCATGAGTCGTCCAATTGCACCCATGGGCCCAGAGTTGCAAACTGGGGGGACACGGTGGCTCGCCGTGCCTTGGAATGCAATCCGTAAAATGGATTTACCACCTGGGTTAACAACTAATAAAAAAAACATTACGACGGTTTACTGGAAGAAGAGGATACTGCTCCGATATTTATTCGGATAATAGTACGAACTTCGTAGGGGCTCGTAATTATCTACGAGAGCTACTCAGGTTGCTTCGTAGCGATGAACATAAAGAAGCGGTTTCTAAGGAGTGTGCCAACAACAATATCCAGTGGCACTTCATACCACCAGCAGCACCTCATTTCCGCGGACTTTGGGAGGCAGCAGTCAGATCAGCTAAAAAGCACATATTGAAGGTTCTAGGGGAAAATCCAATTCCATTCGAAGACATGACTTCACTCTTGGTACAAGTGGAAAATTGTCTCGGGGCCCATTACCGCCTTAACAGATGATCCTGATAACCTCGAACCACTAACACCAGGACATTTCCTTATTGGCGAACCAGTTGCCCGAGAGGAGTTACCGCGAAATACCCATGAATTAATTGAATGAATGCCAGACATTGTAGAAGAAGCTTCAGCACTTTTGGGATCGTTGGAGAGTGGAGTTTTTGACACAACTTCAAGGGTGGTTCCAAAGGTGGAAGAAATCGATCGATATCAAGGTTGGACAGTTGGTAATCATCAAGGAGCAAAATTTGCCACCTAGCCGTTGGATGATGGGCAGAGTTGAACAAGTTCATCCAGGGTCGGATGGAGTCGTCAGGGTCGTCACTTTGAAGACTGCAACTGCATCTGCACTGCAGACTGCATCTCAACCAGATTCCAATCAAGCCAGTTCCTCGGAGATTCAGAAAGATCAGTAGTACCCAACCTTGTGTTCGCGAGATTCTTTTCTTTATTTTCAGAAATTCGAGCGATTTCAGGATGGGCCGGGATGTTGGTTTTTTAATTTTTTAATTTTTCTATTCTGACGATCATGCTTAAAGAAAACATCAATGTATTTAAATATAGAGGTAAACACAAATCGAAATAAACTCAGTTTATGACGACTCCAGCAAAAAAGATCAATTTTCTGTTCAAATTAATCTTCAGCAATTTTAAAATACTTAATCAGATAGGAGTTTTGAATAGGAATGATGGCTAAACAAAATTGCTTTTATCCACTCAAAAGGAAGGCTGACTAAGGAACAGTGCTAAAATATAAAAAAATCTCAAAAATACAGGCTCAACAAAGTTTGCCGGGTCACCTAATTTTATATATAAAAATATTGAAATTTTAACTCAGAACAACTTAACTAACTCGCAAAGGATTGTTTCTAAGAAGATTAAACGTTTCACTTACAAAAAAATTGGTCAACAGTAATTTCTTACCACGAGTTCATCACACATTGAAAGTCATTTGAAGTAATTCATTAATCGAATATCTAGACAAACTCAAGCACCTGTATTATTTTATGCTTAAAAGTTATAAATAGGGAATTTCAAATTTTTCAAACCGATACTATTTTAACGGATGTTTGATATTTATGCCGTGTTTCGTAATTATGTTGCCCTTGCAGGTATTCTAGAAAAAAATTTACCACCTCGTGAATTTGTTTGTAATCACAAAATACAACTTCTGTGAATTTTTTAGCGAAAAATAAACTGGCTCTAGATGGTTAAATACTAAATTCTAAATTAGATCAAATGACGAAGACTGCCGGTTGAAGTTGAACTGAGACTTTCCCTCACTCGTTAGAGCTTTCGAATAGAAAAAAACGCAACTATAAAAGTTCGGTTTATGATAATTTAAAGTAATTTTCCTTTGAGCCACTTCCTATCGGAATAAGCTTATCTTCCTACCTTTTGTGACCGTAGTAATGGCTTCCGAAAACTCCAAATCGAGCTGGCACTCGTGCTTGTCAATCAGCAAACGAACGAAACAATTCAGCCCGGCCCTTACGGTGTGGAGGTAAGGATTTTCGAAAATGAAATTATTTTTACGACCCAAACACAAAGCCTTGAGGTGGGTTCCGAAATTAATATTTCTACCGTTTTCTTCCCGCTCTGGTGGTTCCGAAATGAGCGCATGAAGATATTGTTTTTCGTTCCATATTTTTTTCCTACCTTCCACCGTTTTCTCGGAAAAAGGTGTCGCACCAAATGGCCGCCATTATGGAACCACGCGAAACGAACGGATAAGGGTATAGGATTATTTCCCCCCCGAGTGTGGTTTGGCAAAGCCTTTTTTCACTAATACCACCTCGAGGCTGTTGGAAGCTCGAGCTCGACCCAACTCGAAAAACTTTGTGTGGTAAAACGAAAGGTGTGTTAATTTCGATTTGAAACTAATGAACAAGTCGTAAATGTCGCTTGCTTACGAACAAATAAATTAGCAATGGTTTACAGTTGTGAAATTTTCGAGCAAAAAGAAAAACAACCCAATTGGGATGACTTATCAACTGTAATGAGCAAGAATTATATGTTGATTATAGTATGACAATCCAGATAAATTAATTGTTGAATATTTTGAGTCAAATTTGTGTCTCTTTGATATTTTTAGAATTATTTTTCTTTTTGTTATTTTTGTCATTTTTGTCAAGCATTTTTGCCAATTTTGACAATGTTGACTATTTTCACAATTTTGACAATTTTGACAGTTTTGACAATTTTGACAATTTTGACAATTTGGACAATTTGGATAATTTGGACAATTTTGACAATTTTGACAATTTTGACAATTTTGACAATTTTGACAATTTTGACAATTTTGACAATTTTGACAATTTTGACAATTTTGACAATTTTGACAATTTTGACAATTTTGACAATTTTGACAATTTTGACAATTTTGACAATTTTGACAATTTTGACAATTTTGACAATTTTGACAATTTTGACAATTTTGACAATTTTGACAATTTTGACAATTTTGACAATTTTGACAATTTTGACAATTTTGACAATTTTGACAATTTTGACAATTTTGACAATTTTGACAATTTTGACAATTTTGACAATTTTGACAATTTTGACAATTTTGACAATTTTGACAATTTTGACAATTTTGACAATTTTGACAATTTTGACAATTTTGACAATTTTGACAATTTTGACAATTTTGACAATTTTGACAATTTTGACAATTTTGACAATTTTGACAATTTTGACAATTTTGACAATTTTGACAATTTTGACAATTTTGACAATTTTGACAATTTTGACAATTTTGACAATTTTGACAATTTTGACAATTTTGACAATTTTGACAATTTTGACAATTTTGACAATTTTGACAATTTTGACAATTTTTACCAGATTACAATCACAGTTAGGTTTGCACGATTTTATTCCATAAACGCGTCGTCTCAGATCATGAGTCAAAACGTCCCACATTTCATATTTATTTGCTTGAACATCGACCTAGCCGTCGAATTGTCCTTAATGCTCAAATTTATCAAGATCTAAATTGAGGTTAGGAAATTATTTTCCCATTGTTTCAATTGACGTTTGGTGTTTGGTGGAGTTAGTTTGTGGGCCCCTTTTATTTTTTTTTTGGCCTTTTTCCCGTCCTCAGTATGTGTTCTCTCGATGGCACTCTCTAATTGCATTATGGCAAACGGTTAAATAATGATGATTTTCCTGTTTGCGTAGATGGCGTTTTTTTCCCATTGTTTTTTGGGCTCCGTTTTACTTTCGTGTCACCGTGGTTTGTTTGGCAAATAGAATTTGTTGATATTTGTTTCATCCTCTGTGGCTTTAGTTTTTTTCCCTAAACCACGATGCAGGGGAAAACGTTAATGGTGTCTCATGATTCGATGCAATTACCGGTGGTTTTATTTGAATGCGCATCCATTTCAAAGCTTATCCAGTCCAATTAGATGTTTTTCAGCGAGATAAAATCAGATGATCACACCGCGCCGTGGCTGTCATTCAGGCAGCTTGGAGGTAATACTGTGAAATGATAATTTAATTGTTTGGTGTTTGGTTAGAATAGTTCGTTATTTTTTCACGTGAATTGAATTAAATCAACAAAAAGTGAGCAAACAATTCGGCTTTAAGGAAAAGCGTATTCATTCATACGTCTGTTTATGAGAAATATTATTAGAATTTAGATACTTCTTTTGGGAAGCCTTTCTTCTTATAGGTAACAAGTCAACAAATTTAAGGTTCTGGTTAAGAAATTTGCAATGCTTTTTGCACAAAAAATAGTGCTAATTCCATAAAACCTCGTAAAAACAGACCTCGTTAATAACAGGTCCCTAGAAACCAGATCGCACATAGTAAACGAAAATTATTTTTTTTTACCGAAATCCTAACATGTGTAAATTGTTAAACTGTTCGGTAAAAAATAAACGAGCATCGGTAAAAAGATTCTTCATTTACCGATGTTCGTTTATTTTTTACCGAAAAAATTACCGAACAATTTAACGATTTACACATGTTAGGATTTCGGTAAAAAAATTACCGAACTTGGTAATTTTCGTTTACTGTGCAGTAAATGACGTGAAATATTAACGAAATGGTGCAAGGACCTTGTGAAGCCACCCGAAAATAGATTTTCGACGCCATCTTGAAATTTAAGATGGGAGCTTCCACTGTAAATGGTTGAAGGTACTATACTGCCGTTCTAAGCAAGAATGTCCCATGTGACTTTTGGGTCATTTTCACTTTTTTGCTGGAAACGGTCTCTTTCAGTGTTAACTTTCGAATAAAAACACAAACAAGTATACTTTGTTCTGAACTTATACGAATTTTTCATCAAGATGGTTGTCTCTATGTTGATAGTTCTACGCAAGAATGGCACACTAGAGAAAATTCTATAAAAAATGCAAATTTTATCGAAAAATTGTCTTGAGATGAGTTCAAACTGTTGAATTTAATGTTATTCACTGAAAAGAACACTAAAATAGAGGGCAGAGGAGGAGCGAGAAGACTTGAGTGTTTTATTCAGAGAAATTTTCACTAAACACTTTTCGGTAGGCACTACTTACAAGATCCATACTCAACTATACATTTTTATAAACAAAGAGGAATGTATTTCTCAAATAACGGTTTAGCATGAGTTTTTGGGAAAAAAATAAACTACGCAAGCTTTTAAAATGATAGAAAAATTGTAACCGTGTGAAAGTTTTTCGTAGAACCAGCATCGGAATGCGTTCTGATTCTACGCAAAAGTGTCACACGGAGCATTTTTGGCTATAATTTGCTGCTTTTTTTTAAGGAAATGTAATTTTTTGGCAGAAAACATTGTAAAATGATTAACTTGAACTGTTCACTACGAAAAAACTGTCGGTGAATTTTTAGTTTAAGAGAAAAATTGGAAATATAGCTGATATTTCAATCGCGTTTTTTTCGTTTGCACGTTTTTCCACATGGGACAATCTTGCTTAGAACGGCAGTATAAGAACCTTAAACCTATGAGGGTATTGGGTATTGGTCAATAGGCTCAACGAGTAGAAGTCGAAATTAGTAATTAGGGGTTTAACAACCAACCCCCCCCCCCTCCCTCAGAGATTTTTCCAAACACAATTTTCAAATAAAAAAAAATATAATGAATTTATATTCGGCAAATCAGTCCAGTTTTAATAAAATTTTATTTTAATCCTACGTTTCGGTGTCGTATAACACCTTCATCAGGGATCCTACAATTTGTGTGGTTTAAAAAGTGTAATGATTTGTGTTTTAAAAGCTTATAGGGTAACGGACTTATTTTGGACCAGAGGACCAATTTTGGACCTCCTTGTCTAGCTCTCTTATAAAATAAATAACCATTAATTTTTTTAGCAAATATTGTTGAAGCTTGGGCACTTAATGCAATGCACTAATTTTCTTCATTATTAGTTGCTTTATAAGAGAGCTAGACAAGGTGGTCCAAAATAGGTCCCCTGGTCCAAAATAGGTCCGTTACCCTACTTAGTCCTACTTACAAAATGGTCAATCTTATTGTGCTTTAGTAAAAGCGTATTGTCCGGTCTATTTTTTGTTGGATTCCACTGTGAATATATATAATTTTGTGGTTTTGTTGATCAAAGTGTTATAAAATCTATCTTACATAATTAAATTTAAAATTTCAAATTTTCTACACACAAAACACTTATCAGTACTTTTAGGCGGTATGATTGCTATAACATAGTTTCTTCTTGCGTTGTTTTATGACTATCGGTATTTTTGGCGTTTGTAAATTTGGTGATTTTGATGAAAAATCTAACATTTTTTATCTGTTTAACAACTGAGATGCAGAAGAAAAATGTTCGCAAGTTGGTCGAGAATTTCGGAGGAAAATAAGTGCAGTTTTTTCAAATAGAGGTTCTAACCGCTAGCTGCGGATTCGCTTTCGGGAGGCCGAGAAGTACGGTTCGGGGTTTGTGTGTGCTACGTCCGCGGTTACTAATAGCATTATTTTATTGTTTCGAGTGCCATTCGAAGGTTTATTCTATTAGTATTACAGTGTCGTTCGGTTTCATCTGCAAGTTACTGTTGGGTTTTATTTGATCAGACTCCCAAGAAATTTAGACCAAAAAGTGATAATTTTATGAAGAGGCTCTGCCGCCATTCAGAGTTATTTTTTTTACTCCCCCGTTATGTCAGACAGTTCGTCGGCGTCGTGAGTGTATGGTTACTTTGATTTTCGGATAATCTGAAAATGTCCGAAATTGTGAATCGAGAAGGTTTGATCTGGCAACACAGTCAAGTGAAAGTCGTTCTCCTTTAAACGGTGTTTCGAAACTGTCGATTTGTGGTGTAATATGCCGAATAAATTCCCTTCGTCTGGGTGGTTCGAGGCGCGGTGGTTAATTGTTGTCGGAAATAGTGAAATTTCATATAAAATAGTGTTATCTGATGTTTTTTGTGTGAAATGTTGGTGTTGGTGCGTTACGAATATTGAACGCAATATTACATGTTGAAGGAGGTCAGCCTGATGACAGTGGGCTCCAGATGGATTTTGAGCTCCGAGTTCGAATACGATGCCAAGGATTCTAAGCTAAGTATTCACTTTTCTTTCCTTGCCAAATATGTTAACTGAAGTTAAGACATACTTGTGCAGATTGTAGTTGAAAGTAATCGTAATAATTCTCACTAATAGTATATTACATTCAAAGTTGTTTGTGAGCTTTTGTATTTTATCCAGAACTGCTCGTTTCAATTTCGCTACAAAGGTATTGCATGTTTAGAGGAGTTTTATGTAGATAAAAACGATAAAATCCCATCAGCTTTCAATTGGTACAATATTTATTTTTTTTTATTTGTATGACTCATACTTCAAGTTGGATTATTGATGAATTTAGGTTCGCGCATTTGATATTTATCTAAAAATGATCAGGCAGTTCAATCCCATTTTTTTTTATATTTTCAAAAAATGATAAATTGTTTCGCATTGATCTTACTAACCGTTCCTTCTTATTTTATATTAGTTCTGCATTCCTAGTGACGTTTATGTATGTATGTTGTATGTTGGTAATCCACCATGGGTGCACGGATTCACCGCAATTTTACCAAAGTACGAACCTCTGCATTTTTCGTATTAACAGTTCGGCATATATCTTATACAGAATTTTCCATACCCGGCACCATGGCTTCGTGTTATCTGATGTGGCTGTGTGTACTTCGTGTTAATGTTGGTATTTTTTTTGGATTAATGTATCAATCACCTCCGCAACCATTCAAAAATTTATAAAAATATTACAATTCTTAAAAATTTTCATCAGGTATTCCGGCATCCGTGTATATACCTGGATAGTTGGCAAGTGATTGATCATTGTTATATTGTTATATGAAAAATTGAACTTTCAATTACCCTCATCATCTTACCTTTATGCCGCCACTCTACTTACCTTACATTAAACCTTTTTTTTGGACTCATTTTTTCTCCAAAATCAAAGCAAAAGCAGCCCATGTTATTTTTCCCCAAGCGACTGATTGAACTTATAGTTTTCCGCTTCAAAATATCTGCCTTTATTCTATTTCCTTCCTATTCCTCTCACCACTATTCACTTAAACTTATTAGGTTTTCCCCACACTTCCTCACGGGGACCGATATTATTTTCACCACTTTTAACCCGGTCGCTTTCTGCAAGCTCTCTCAGAACCCATTGGGCGCTCTTTCACTCCACACACTCTTCCCACCCACTTCTTTTCAAAAGCCTTTTACCCACGCAACTTTTCCCACGACCTATTCTTGCTATATTTCTTTGATCGCAGCAAGCCGGGTTTTCCGCTGCACTCTCGCTTCTTCTTTCCAGCCCATAAGCTGACCCTCTTCGCTAAGGAAAAAAAATCATTTTTCAAATTCCCTTCTAGGCACTTCTAGTCAACCTCCCACACTTTTTTTAATTTATATAAAACAAATTTCTCAGTGCTTTCTATGCTTTTTCATTTTATCACTTTAAAAACTGCCTTTGGGTTTCCACCACTTCTTCTTCTTGCCCCTCTGATTTTTCACCATTTAAAATTTTGAATTTTCTTCCTCCCGATTTAACTTCATCGATTATTAGCGTTTGGAGCCGCTTTCTTCGGCTTTTACTGAGTTTTTGAACGCATTTTAAACTATCCCCATTTACAATATGGAACAGCTTTCACGAAAATTTTTCAAATTTCTTTTTCTATCTATTCATATTTTTCATTCCCTATCTTTTCCACAAATATCACAAAATTTGACTTCACCCGTCGCTTCACGTTCAAATGGAATTTATTTCTTTGCAAGCATTTTATTAGACGCCATTTTTATAAGATGCTCGTCGCTCGCTTGGTTACAATGATTTGAAACCTAAAACCATCATCGTTATAAACACCACTCTAAAATAATATCGAAGAATTATCCATAGATCTTTTCATTGCACTTCTTCGATTAGGATTTTGATTCCGTAAACAACCGAACACTTTTTCTTTATTTTCTCGTACGCGAATGGCAAGCTAAATGTAGAAGCGATCCGTTCTCACCGAGAGCACTGAGCGAACTCAGTTCTGCATTCCTAGTGACGTTTATGTCTAAAAAATGAGGCCCAGTTAGATTTACAAAAGGAAAACCAATTCAATAAATTTATGATAAAAACTACATTATGATAGACAAAGTTTTCAGGATAAGCTATCCCTTTATTTCAAACATATAAGATCTACAGAGTAATTGAAATTATTTGCCAGATTATCAGAAAATCATTTTAGTTTGTTTAGCTTTTTGAATTTAATTACATTATATTGGAGTTGGTATTAAATTAAAACTATTTATTTGTGTGCTTTATAAACCAACAGTAGAAAAGTATTTTAAATATTTGGATCACTTTAAAGTTTTTACCTGAATATAAATGTTTCTAAAAATCCAGTAACAACAAATAGGAAAAAGATCTGATTTCAATTGATATAATAAAATGAATAAATAGTTAAATGAATTTAATTTTCAGTTTAATTGGTTCATAACTACCTTCGAATTAAGTTTATTTTTCAAAGAATGTTATAAATTATTCTTTCTAAATTATATTTAAAAATGTATATCGAAAGGCCTCAGTCAGTGATAGGAGTCTCAGTAGGAGACATTAGGAGCATATGAGGTGTAGGACAAATTCATAACCCGCAATGCTGGCCTAGCATCTCCCAGGGTCCACCCTTCCCAAATAAACTAACAATGCTCCAAAACCTCCTCACGTTTATGGATGGGTCGTAGAGATCTCTGCATCTATTTGTAAAGTAAACGTTGACTAACATTCCTTCCCCCTTCCTTACACAGTCCGCAGGGTTCGGCCAGGGCACCATCAACATTCTGTGGGGGCTGGTTTTCCATTTTAAGAGATTTTATAATCTGAGGCAACGAAATGGGGGACCTAGCTTCTATTGGAATTATAAGTCAGGAAATGTACCACAATCTCGGAAGAGAAGATGTTGCAAGTCCGATCGGCTATAATTTCATAAAACGGAGAGTTGTTGCGTAGCGCCAACCGAAGTTTTAGGCGACTGCTCCTGCGAATGCGAATGCGAATGCGAATCGGTATTTTTGGCGTTTGTTTCTTTATGGCTATCGGTCTTTTTGACATATGGTTTTTTATAATTGTGTTTGTGTAATATATCTAATACTGAAGCAAAGATAGTGTTAAGATTGTTTACATCTGTGCGTTGGTTGACTGTATTGTTGGTGTTAAATATGTGACACATCTCTAGAAAGTTTAGAGTGTGTTTGTTGAAGCTACTATCAGCATCCGATCCAGAAACCAGCCATTCCGATATCCCGAAAGCCACCCATCCACCTGAAAATAAAGAATCATCAGAAATAGTTTATCGTTCGGTGCCCTATATTCCACTGGTCACCGAACGACTCATCCAATGTCTAGCCACCGACTACCCCAACGTCAGAATCGCCAGCAGGAGAAACCTAACAGTAGGAGATCTACACACACGTGTGAAGGACCCAAAGAGGATCGGAGAAAAATCCAATGTTGTTTACCAGATCCCATGTGAAGAGCCCTGTCCATGCGTATACATTGGCCTCACCAAGAATACGCTCGACCAACGACTCTCAGGACATCGCAGCAACATGAAAGTACTAGCGACAAAACAAGATAGAAATGTCAACAACACCACAGCAACCAATAGACAGAAAGAGAAAGACAACACAGCTCTCATCGAACACATTTTAGAGACAGGGCACACATTCGACCTCAATAAAACTAGCGTACTGGATAGTAGCTTCAACAAACACACTCTAAAGTTTCTAGATATGTGTCACATATTTAACACCAACAATACAGTCAACCAACGCACAGATGTAAACAATCTTAACACTATCATTGCTTCAGTATTAGATATATTACACAAACACAATTATAAAAAACCATATGTCAAAAAGACCGATAGCCATAAAGAAACAAACGCCAAAAATACCGATAGTCATAAAACAACGCAAGAAGAAACTATGTAATAGCAATCATACCGCCTAAAGATACTGATAAGTGTTTTGTGTGTAGAAAATTTGAAATTTGAAATTTAATTATGTAAGATAGATTTTATAACACTTTGATCAACAAAACCACAAAATTATATATATTTACAGTGGAATCCAACAAAAAATAGACCGGACAATACGCATTTACTAAAGCACAATAAGATTGACCATTTTGTAAGTAGGACTGAGTATAAGCTTTTAAAACACAAATCATTACACTTTTTAAACCACACAAATTGTAGGATCCCTGATGAAGGTGTTATACGACACCGAAACGTAGGATTAAAATAAAATAAAATAAAACTGGACTGATTTGCCGAATATAAATTCATCAAAACATACAGTCGAAAACTCAACATCAACATCTAAAAAATATAATTTCCTTAGTAACGGGATATTTTTATCACATTGATTATGAAAAAATCGTGAATGTCATTACAAGTTTTATGCTGATATCAAATATTTCTCAATATTATTTTATTTTATTAATTGTTTCTTGTTTTCCTTTTTAAATGCCCAACTCCACATTTCAAAAGGTTTTTAAAAAAAAAATTTTAATAAAAAGTTTAAACTTTTTGGAAACTTCTGACTTTTTTAACAAAACTTCAAAACATGACAACAAAAAAAAAAATAAAAAAAGGTTTTAAATCAATGATTAACTTTCCCCAAGACCAAAAATTCTTTGCAAAAAAAGTGATAGAAGTTTTCTTGTTGTTTTATTTTTCCATTTTTTTTTAAATTACTAGAATTTTAAAGAGTGTTTTTGCAACTTTCAGAGATATTTAACAATAAAAACATGCAATTTTTTAAAAATTTTGGATGATTTCTTAGTAACACTAAACTTCAAAATAGTGACTTAACATCTTCAATGAAGTTGTGTAATTTTACAATTGTCACATTTCTCTCATACAAAGTTTGTCTCAAAACTCGCTTCGAAAAAAGTTAAACGAATTTTTCGTTTTTTGTTGTTAGTTTTTGAAAAAATGTCCTTAAAACATTTTGTTTCAAAAGATAGAGCATTGTTGTCATCAACAAAGTTTTTTAAAGTTAGATGATCTACAATTTTTTTGATAAACAGAAAAAAATAGAAAAATTATCTCACTTATAGGTGAATGGATTAGAAAAAATTACAACAAAATATGGGCATTTTAAAATGATGAAACATTGTGGAACATACCATTAAGCAATTTTGACATTCAAGTCTTCAAAAAGCCCATGATCACGTTTTTCGAGTTTTAAACCACTATGCCATGAACGTATCCTTTGCACGGGCGTGGTCATAGTCTCTTTACCACGGTTCCACGGTTTACGACGGTGGTTTTTTTCATCCTCCTTTGTCTTTGATGGAAATGGAAATGGGAATGGGAAAGGAAATGGAAATGGAAATGGATATGGAAATGGGAATGGCAATGAGAATGGGGATGGGAATGGGGAGATGAGAATGGGGGGATGGAAATGGGAATGGGAAACGAGTAACTTATTTCTATTGACAGGTTTACATACACATACACAGCTGTTTACTACCGGACATCTAATAGAGAAAAAAGTATAGTTTTATAAACCATATTTCGTCTATGTTCAATCATATTGTCCAAGTATATTTGTAAGATTGGTTTTATGAATTCAACTATAAATATGATAGCTTCAACTAGAATTGTATGATTGATTCATCAATACATATAATAAATTCAACTATATATACTGATTGATTTTGGGCATTTAAATAAATATATTGTAGATTCAACTATACATCTATGGTTGATTTAATTATAAATATGATTGAATGAATTACACTTCTATGATTGATTTTAAGCGTTAAATTATATTTTATGGTTTCTTTTGTAGTTTTCCTGCATTCATTTTTATTTTCATTTTGGTTTTATACACAATTTGTTCATTTGAAAGCACAAAAAAAGTTATATGAACTCAACAATAATATGATAATGCTTTGTTCGGGTTAGTGGTCAATTTAGGTGATTCAAAGAAATCGAAAGTTAGAAAAGTTCAGATCAGGGGCGGTCCTAGAGTTGGCTCTTGGGGGGGTGGGGGGGGGGGGGGTTTATTTTCCAAATTTCCAAAAATCAGTCATTATCAAGGAACGTAATATGTGGTGAAAAAGAGAAAAGAGGGGGAGGGATGAGGGTTGCCGTTTTCAAATGAGTACAATATAAACTGCACACTGCTCCTCCTCCCCCACTCCAATTTCACTGAACAAAATCAGATGAATTTCGAAAAATATGAAATATGAGAAGAATAATGAAATCTTATAACAAACTTTTTCAATATTATTAGAACAACCAGCAAATCTATAACATTCACTGCAAAAAAAAAGTTAATAAAGAGAAAATTGTCATATTTTGTATATCTGGTAGTTTGAAATTTTCATTTTCAAAGATCTTTAAAGAATTTTTTGTTATAAATGTCATTTTACAAATAAAGATTATACACACGTTATTGAGCCTCTGAATATTATTGTTAGGCCAAACAAAAAGTATAGTTTTGAAATAAGTTTTAGTGAATTATTTCTATAAAATTCAAACTGATTAACGGTGATTAAATTTTTTTATTGGAGTAATTTATTGAATAGTGATTTGGAAATTTCGTTATATTATTTACAATTTGGAACACAATCCTCGTTCAAAATTCTGGTTTCGATTTTTCAAATTCTCAATATAAAAAATCAGCACTCTAAATTTCAATTTAGTTGAGAATAAGTTTATCAAAATCAGATACTGAAGTATGAAGCTTCTGGAACTTAATTTTAATTGATTTGCTCTTAAATTTCAGTTTATAACACAAAATTTTCAATTTTAATAGTACTGAAACAAATGAAATAGCAACAAATAAATTATAAAGTAAGTGAAAAATCGTTTTTCTCCATGTATGTAGGTAAGGCTATGATCATTTAGTATCCGGGCACTTTATTTCGGTAATATCCACGTTAATAGAGCTCGGATATGCATAACTTTAGTAGCGTTGTGTTGGTTATGAAAATGACTATCTTGCCTATTTTTGATTGATTATTAAGTTAACGTGTGTTTGAGATATTTACGACGCAAAAAGACATGGTAAAAATAATTTTGCACAAATTTACTCCTTTTACGCAATTTGCGCCTCGAAAATTCTTCATTGTTGACTTGGAAGCTCATGAACTATTGATTTTTTCTGATTTTTTTTTTCAGACCAAATGGCTAAGAAGTATAAGGAGCCACTCTAGGATGCTCACGAAGTTCAAACCAAGCATCTTAGAGGAACCCTTAATCTTAAAAATGGTAAAAAGTCTATGGTTATTGGGGATAACTGAATGCAGACTCCTTAAACAATGCAAAAAATCCATTTCCGGCAGGCAAAAAGTGTTGCCTAACCAGTAGACACCAAGTAAATAACTAATAATGATCAGTTCAAAACATTGTAATCTGTGCATCCAGTTTTTACGCAATATGACAGATGTGTTCTGATGGACAAAAAAAATTATGTTAAAACCGGATTTAAGAGATCAAATTCTTCGAGATGCTTACTCATGAAAAGGTTCCAGCACGATTCCAATTGCTTTTTCCAGGTGACTTTGTGTAAAATAGCATGATTTTGCAAAGGTTTCGCTTTTGTGGAAAAAAAAATAAATCAATAAATGACTGAAAAAAGTGTGCAAAGATAGAAAAGAGATTTTATAAACAAGTTAGAGTATTTCTTGAAATAATTGATAAATATTTTATTTTATATTTTTACATTAAATGTCATATCAACACCTTCATTTCCTCCATAGAAAGTTTTTCGATCAAATAAATAGTTTTTAAAATATTCACGTTTGTAACTGCCCGGATACTAAATGATCATAGCCTTACCTAGTTATTATTCCAAATTCTTTAAATAATATTGACTTACAATAAAAAAAACATGGAATTAAGTTTTGAAGGATTAATTTAGTGAAGTAAATTTATCAATTGCAATTGAAAGAGCCAAACTTTCAGATGTAGAGTATGAAACCTTAAACTGGATTTAAACTTAAAATTTAAAAATTATAATGTGGATGAGCTGAAAGCAGTTTCGGCGATATAATTGGTGTAGATCTTGAAATCCAGCAGTATTAGTCAAAATTTACGAAAAGCTCCTTCGAATGTTAGCATGACGGATTGTCATGTTGCCGAAAAAATAATCGACTGATAACGGGAAAAATTTAATCCACAAGGGAAAAAATAAAACATAAGCAATCTGATTTTGCAAAAATTTTGCGCCCTTAACGCGATTTTTTTTTATCAAATTTTTTGTCAGAAAACTAATTATTTTAGAGTTTAATCGATCAATGATAACTGATGAAGCAACTGACCTACATGAATAACAAATAATTATTTTGAATCTATAAATTATCTTTTATACATTCATCGATGCAGATTTTAGTGAAGAATGCCACTAAGTGGCCAATTTCCAAAACAGATTTGTTCCTAAAACAACGATTTGAAAATAATAAATTGACCATTTTTTTTTAAATTCTACAATTTTGTCGTCCAGAAGTCACGATAAATTACTCACAGTTTTCAGAAAAATTGATCATGATGTTAGAATCTTTTTTTTAATCTTTTTTATACTGTACACTTTTGCTAAAAAGTGCACAATGTTTTTCAATAAATTTCAACCTTGTATTTTCAAAAGTTGTACCGAAAAACAGAGCATATAGAAAAAATACAAATTTGCATTTGGTACCTCTAAATAAGTCAAAGTCAGTTTTCAAATTCTTTGCACCTCGGAAAATGTGAATTTTGTTTCCTTGTGTTATAATTGTGAAGCAGATTTTGAGTTTTGAAGATGAATTTAAATCTCTTTCTCAAAATACCAATTCCTCTATATTAAAACAGCTTCTATACACAGTAAATTTTTGCCCGGTTTCCAGCAAAAAAAAAATTGCTGGAAAAGTCGAGCAATCTATTTTTTTTAAATTTTAATAGATGTAGCTCAAGAAAAATGAAATAACCAATTGCTCATTATACATATGACTGCCTTGAGAGATAAATATTGATATTTAAATTTAAAAATCTGATTTAGAATCCCAAAAATTCAATTAAAATTAAAGCAATTAAAATTGCTTGAAATTTTGCTGGAAAGTCAGTGGGACAAAACCCAGTTAAATTTTACTGGTTTCTAGCAAAAAAAAAATTGCTGTGTAAATAGTTTTTATTCTTTATTGGATTCCATGCGGCCTCAACATGTTGTATATTACAATTGAATTTATTTTGATTAATATTGGTGTTAAACAGAAAGATTAGAAGGTACCAAAGACTGTAGATTGAAGTCACACGTTTCTACACCGACTTTTCTTCAATCTTGAGCCTTTAAGTGATAAACAAACTTTTCCGTTGATTAAACACCCCCACGGAGTGGAAAATTTTTGAAAATTCAAAAGCACATCTACTAGGGGAAGTTCAAAGTTTTTATAGAAATTCGAGCATTTACGAGTATTTTGTAACGGTTTTTTGCCGCTTGGGGGGGTGATCACCCCAATCACCCCCCCATAGGACCGCGCCTGGTTCAGATATTGGTATTTCGATACTACGATAACTTAATCTGATACAGCGCTGATGTGGTCTAGTGGATAGGCTGGCGCGAGTCTGGTAACCCAGGCGTACTGGGTTCGATTCCCGGTATCGGCAAGAAAAACTTTTGGGTTCGAATCCCATAAGTTGCCGACAGGTAAGATGTGTTTCATGTATAAATAATTATATATTTCAGAGAGATTCTGGGGTAAATCTGAAGAGACTATTGCAAGCGGAGTGGATTGCCAACCATTGTAGGGCTCTGAAGGTTGGATGCCTTCTCTCGACGAACCATCGGCCGTGGAAACCTGAGAAGCAATTCGAAGGCCAAGCCACACAGACATAGGCTGGACCTTGCTACCGATGGGGGAACCATACATACATACATACATACTACGATAACTTAATCTGAACTTCAGTGAGCGTTTTCGATTGAGATGGAAGATGATAATAATTTGCTATCGAAATACCGGTATCTAAGCTTTTCTTTACCGTGGTTGAATCAAAGAGAATTTTTCGATTGCTTTGATTCAGTAGAATTATTCAACCTAGTAGGCTGAGCCTGGCTCACAACACATATTAGAGTATGAGAACGAGATGAATTCTCATCCCTTTCCAATGCCGATCAAGATGAATTTTTTTAATGTCTTTATTATAGAGATTTTCAGCTTTCAGCTGGTTCATATTCTCCGACAAAACTGGAAGCGATCGAAAGAACAAACGCACAGAGAGTGCATTTCCTAGCTATTTACGTCCATTCTGACTTTCCGCGCCCTTACCTCCATGCAAAATAGTGAGAAATTTGCTCTTGTCTGAGAGCAAGAACTTATCCTTAACGTTACAAGAGACGATAAATTTGATTCGGAATGCACAACTTATCGAGAGCAAAATTGAAGTTGATAAGCGCTAGTATAGTATTCTTGCGGCTGTTAATCTCTCTCGTGGGTGTTTTGATCTTGAAATTTCTATTGGAGGGTAACGATTTTTAGATTCCCTGATTAGAATGATTGGCATTGTCCACCAATTTCTGCTTCCAGATGAATCGAAAATCGGTGCCACCCAACCGGGATGTCTACTACCGATTCCTCCAGCGGCATCGTTTCCTTTGCTTGTATCTATTATGTTTATAGTTGCATGTATAAAATCAACCATACAATTGGAGTTGAATCTATCATATTACAGTTGAATCAATTATGCCATTACAGTTGAATCTATCAGCTTCATAGTTGAATGTGAGAGATCAACAAGGAATGTATGGTTGAATCTACTTTATTTATAGTTGAATGCATAAAAGCAGTCATACAATTGTAGTTTCATGTATCATTTTTACAACTGAATCAATTATACCATTATAATTGAATCTATCTGAATATTTGATTGCGTAAAGTCAATCATCAGTTTGTTATAAAGTCTATTATATTCATAGTTGGATGCAAAAAGATCAACTACGCTTTGATGATTGATATAACCAGCTGAAATAATTCGAGCAACAGACGTATTTTTTCTCCTTGCTAGTCATCCTGCTTTGTCTTGTGATGGGATATGGGATATATTTAATTTGGTTGCTTTCAAACATATGCAATGCGGTTGCACTGGGAGAACCAAACTTACTTTACTTATTTAATCTAGGTATATCTTGTTTTGCCTTGTTAATCATGTTTTATGTGTTTTAACATTGTTTCATGTTGTGAAATATAATTTTGTTTTTTTTTCTTGTTTGAATTTGTTATACCCATATTTTTTTTGATCACTTAGTTTTGTCATTTTTTGTTTTGTTTCATATTGTTTTATCTAGTTTTCTTTTATTTTTTTTTTAAATTTTGATCTTTTTTATATTATTTAGTTACATATGTCTTGATTTAACATGTTTAATTTGTTCTTGTTTAACCTTGTTTTCTCTTTCATTATTTAGTTCCATTTTTTATCAAGTTTAAGATAATAGTAGAAAAATATTCACTTTCTACTCGTTGAGCGTTTTCACCCAATATTCATATTGTGGAGGTTTTATTCTATTTTCAGTCATTCACAACATTTTACGGTTGTCATCATCTTGGATTTCAAGATGGCGTCGGACAGCAAAATTTGACTTCTACTCGTCGAGCCCTTAACTTAATACTAAAAATCTAGGTCATTAATGACCTATTGAGGAATATTCCATTGAAGAACTTAGAAAAAAAACGCATAAATTTATTGATGACCCGCAAATGCTGGAAATAGACTGATGACAAACCAAGGATCGTTTTATTTTCGGATCAGACAGCTTTAACCCTCTTAATGAAGATGTACTGCAATAATATGAAACAACATAGTTCCAATAAACTATTGAAAATACGAATAGTGCCAAAATGGAGAAAGGTGAATTAATTTCATAATTTGCGGAAGTTTTGATAACTTGCTTTTTTCTTGCTGTCTCTGCATTATATCTTGCATGTAGCAGTAACATATTCTCGCTACATGTTTTCGCTAATATACTTAAATCATCATATGAATCGTTGTTGATTGAATTGTTAAAAGGTGTGGATGTTAATAGCTTTCGGATAATTGCACCGCAACGCACCTTTTAAAATTATTTGTTTAATCAATTAAGAGGTGCCGAGCGGAAGAAACATAACAATTTCTTCTAGTTTGAAATCCATCTTGTAAAAGTTGCGCCAAATTGTTCCTACATTTACATGTTATTTATAAACCACTTTGAGCAAGCTTCTTTTCTCTACCGACTTGCCTCAGCTGGAATCAACTACGGTTGAGTACAAATGTAAAACAGGATGAGTGAGTACGGTGAACGCACTGAACCAAAACGACGAAATTAAGCTCAATTTAACGCGATTGTGGTCGAAATTTCCACCCTAGGTGAAGAGCATCGATGCACCAAAAGCTCCGATCCGATGAAAAAGCAAACAAGTAAAATTGATTTTAACCACCATCCAAATTTAATCTATTGATGGGCGCATTAGGAAAAACGTTCTTTTTCCGAATAACGATTTTTTCCACCGTACAGCTCCCGGGAAAAAAAGTGAGAGATCAAAACGGGCGGCCGCCATTTTCGGTCATTCACAATCGCAAACGCGTGAATGGCTCTCTGACTTGCGATTCGGAATCTGATAGCGTGACGATTCTGGAACGAATTTCTTCATCTAATTCGAATACATTTAAAAATCAACAAAGCCCCAACCAACAACCGCCGAGTGAATTGATGATGGATGAACTCGACTGGCAGAAGCTTCCATTAAACTGCGCTGCCCTGTTCAAACCAAGGGAAATGATCTGTGTGTAGGAAGCTACAAGCTCTTTGCCGCTGGATTTGCCATGGAAATCTGCTTCCGGTGGAAAATGGGCCGTGAAATTAATGAAACTCAATTTGAAAGGTGCAATGGTGATTTTCAGACGATTGGCTAAGCGATGATAGGAGATTGCATTAGGGCGTTTAAGATAAAGAAGTCTGTTTGAATACTGAATTCACGCCAAAACTTATCGTCAGTTTTTTTTAAGAGGTATGAGCCTGAGTCCAGGACTCAGTGTTGAAAGTTTTTCGGAAGCATATTCCATCAAGTGCTCGTTTGGCTAGTGATGAAAATATGAAAAAAAATCAAATGCAAAAGGTGGGACTTGAACTTGCACCTGCAACATTCTAGGTTCCATTACATTCTACGACTTAAGTCAGTTTGTCAAATATTACCAAGTTTCGAAATTTCCCTCCCAAATCTGCCTTGCGTCACAAAATTGGAGATGACAATTCAAAGACTGCCCTGAAAAAGTCCCGTTCAAAATCTGAGATCGTAGGCCTTGAAAAAGTTATAGTCATGTTGGAAAACATAAGTCATTTTCACGCAAGCGGATAAGGGAAACACTGTAGTGATTTTGGACAAGTAAGACTACGATAAGAAGGTTCGGGATATGATTTCAACGGGCCGTATGAGGAATGCATTTACAAGAACGGTAAGCCCAAAGACCCTCTCGATACGTTGATCGAGGAAGCAAAATGCACATGGCAAAAAGTGGCCGACTAGATGGGTGAATTAAACCTGATAGAAAATTCCTCGTTCCGGACCCAAAAGTAGCTTCATTGTATTGCCTTCCAGAAATCTATAAAAACCCAATCGCAAAGCGATCCATTTCTTCAAACATTTTCACACAAGCTGAAAAAATGGAAGCGTGATTGGTAGAAGAAAGGCGGAAGTACGCAGTTCAGCAAGGCAAGAGTGTCCTCAACTCTGTTGATCACAGTGGAAAACCTGAAGGATTTTAAAGTGCGCAGAGGAGACATTTTAGTCTAGTTTTATGTCACCGCACTTTTCCCCAATGTCCCTATTTTCCCCAGAAAACATAACATCGCATTAGAAATGATTGTTCAAGTCGTTTACGATATGAAAACGATCGTAGAAATAGCTACTTGAAGTCGGTTAAAATCAAATAACATAAAAAGTCCGTCATGTATGAAGATTCTGAAGACAATTTCGCTGAATTCGCTCTTCCGCGCGGGCTTCAAGTGAGAAAACAGCCTTGTTGTTCTCTCTGTGATCAGCAGATTGCTGAAAATCAGACGGTATATTTGAAAGAACTGTCCAATGAGAGAAGCAGCAAATATTGTCACTGGCAACGGTTTGCATGCGATGAGAGCGCTCTTTCGCATCCTGTGAGTACTACCAGCGATGTCACACATACCGATTTTGCGGTATTTATACCGATTTTTGTCGTTATTTTTGATCAAGAATCGGTATATACCGAATACCGATTTTAGGCAAAACATACCGATTTCGTACCGGTTTTTAGAAAGTTCATTAAGACAATTATTTCCAAAATTAAATTATTAGCCAGCAAAACTCAGTGTCGTTGATAGCATCTTTGTCTTCTATGACAACTGTCTTGAGATCGAATGATGATCATCGAATTACATTGTAGATCAGAGATAATAGCAGTTCTAAACGTTGAAAGATCATATTTTTAAAATTGTATGCATACAACTGAGGAACCAAGTTAAGTTTTGAGCAAATTTAATGTACACGGACATTAGTTATTAAGAGAGGGTAAAAGTTGAAGGCTAAAAACCCTCTTTAAATAAATATACAACAACAACAACAACCAAGTTAAGTGCACGCTCGTGATAAATAGCACAAGTCAACAAAATTTCTATATTTTGGCTGATTGAAAACGACAAATCGCTAAAGTTGGTGCTAAACATCGGGTAGAAATAAGTCATATTTTTTTTTGTTTTTTTCGGTCGCTCCGTCATTTGACGTTTTAGTTGGATAACTCGTCAAATCCAGATGGTCTAAGGCTAAAACCACGTTTCTTAGTGAATTTTGGTGGTCTTCTTTCAGAGAGATTGCTGATTAAAAACTTAACCACGTATTTTAAGCCCTTTTCATATCCTCAACAAAAATGTTTGTTGGGAAGCTAATTTTGTTTAGTTTTGGGGCGCTAGTTTCCAATATTCATTTATTTTTTTGTCTACTTTTGTTTTCGAGATAACTTTTGAAAAAAGATGAAAATTCATTAAAATGAATTTATGCATTTATAAATAATTGAAAAAAAGGTTTTCTTTCAATAATCAGCCGCTGTAAAACTGATTTGATTCCAAAAATTTTTTTCTTAAATTTCAAAGAATTTCAAAGAAATTTGTAAGAAATTGATATTTTTAATACCATAAATAAAATCGTTCAACAAAATTGTTAAATGAGTTAAAATCTAATATGAAATAGTCGATGACTTTCTTAAATTATGTCAGAAATATTTGCACGTGCTCCATCGGCATCTCGTCCCAGATTTCCATGATAACTCGCTCGAATTGCTCCAAATTTGTTAATTTATAGTCGTTCAGCTTCGACATCATATATCCCCACACGAAATAATCCAGTGGATTCAGATCCGGAGACGACGGAGGTCATTCATTCTTTGGAATGAAATCTGTCAAATTTTCCTCACACCACGCCTGAACAGCCTTTGCGGTGTGGGATGGGGCACCATCTTGCTGGAAGCAGTAGTAATCGTCTGCAAACAATAGTTCAGCTTGAGGCAGAACATTTTTCTTCAAAACCGTGTCCAAGTAGTACGCTGCGTTGATTTTGACCCCTTTATCGATAAAAATAAGAGGCAGTTTACCTCTCTTGCAAATGGCTCCCCAAACCATCACTGACGTCTTATTTTGGAACCGGGAAACGTTCAGCTTGTCCGCAGAAGCTTGCTGGAGGCTCACACTCCAAACTCGATCATTTTGACGATTGACTGTTTGCTCCAAAACGAACAGTTTCTCGTCCGAAAAAATGATCTCGTCATCTGCGCGCCAACCGAGCAATTCCCGCGACCGTTGGTACCTCTTGTCCATTGTAGCTTTGGTAACCCCATGAACCACCTGTTTTTTGTACGGTGTACGTTTTAAATCCTTGCGCAGAAGCAGGCGGATTGATTCTCGGTCCAATTTGAAGTTCCTGGCCAGCTTCCGTGCAGATTGGGCGGGATTCCGTCTAATCCGGTCTCGAATAAACTTTACCAGCCTTGGAGTTCTCACAGACCTTGGTCGTCCAGATCGTGCCTTGTCCTCGGTGCCTCCGGTCTCTAGGTACCGATTTATGGTCCGATACACGAATTTCCGGTTGATTCCGAGCGGTTTTAGATGTTTGAATATGTGTCCGGGTTTGAACCCTTTCACATATTCAGCGATAAAAGCTGCTCTAAACTCTGCCATAGCTCACAACTCAATGTAAACAAACTGCACAGAAACAAAACTCTGCCACTTTGGGCAGCGAAGTTAGCCCTTTCATTTGACATATAGATGGCACCAGAGAGATGCAACGTGTAGGCTACAGGCGACCCCAAAAAAGTGTGACAGGACTTTTTTGTCACCCTGTAGATCTATTTTATAAAGATCTTCCTATTTAGGCAAAATATGAATCCATGATTGAATGAAGGATACTGAATTGATTCAAAATCACGCCGTATCACGAAAACTAGAGGTGATAGACCAACTCTGAGAAATGTTTTGAATTCAGAACGCTAAAATTTTCCAATATCATTTTTAAGAACACACACAGTAAAAATAGTTTATGGAAACGTTCAGCTATCCCAATTTTAGCTGGAAACCAGTAATCGGTTTTGTAATTCCAGGATTTTCCAGCATTCAGTTGTGTTCTTGTCATATTTGCTGAAAAATTGGCAATCGAGTTGTCAAATTGGAGGTTGTTAGTTTCGCACGCTGAAGCAAGGTGAGACTCTATTGTACGAATTTTAGTTAGATTAATACAATACGATGTACGAATTTTAGTTAGATTAATACAATCTAAAATAGATAAACTGATTTATGATCTTTCCATTTTTTTTAACTTAACCTTATCCCATTTTAGGTGATGATTTTTCAGCAATTTTTGCTTTTCTTGTTCTAATTCGTGGCTCTCTATTTGAATGATGTAGGGGAAAGTGTTCCTAAATGCGCATGTTGGGTAATATGCGCATACAGCCGATTGACGATATGGCTGGAGATTCATCATATCTAATCAGAGCAGTTTGAGGGTAATACGCTATTGAAACATGGCATGAAGAAATTTTATTGTTATATAAAGCCAGAAAAATTTAAAAATTCAAACAAGATTTTTGTCAGTTTTGTTATAATATATTGAACTTTAATTATCGTGCGTACAGATTCTGTGAACAAAATTTTTAATGGTTTTTCTTTCTTATTCATCTGGAAATCGGAAATTCAACAAATTGAAACTTTTGACAAGGTTGTAAATGATAAGATATTGGAATAAGAGACAGGTTCTGAATGCCCATATCAAGGCAGGTTAAATGCCTATATCAAGAAAAATAGATTAGTCTTATAAATTTTTTACTTTTTATCATTTAAACATTAAATCTACGCTCAAATCACGATCTTACAGCGAAAAAATAAGACGTTCATACTAATCCGATAAAAGTACGATATAAACAAAATATTACCATGAAATATGGCCATATGGCATACTCAACTATGTTTCATGCAAAAAAAACTAGTGATGTAAAAAATTTCACCAAAATTTCAGCCTTGACGGATGCCTAACATCCGTGTCTACCATTTTCAATCAAATAATATCAAAATATTGCAAGTGTAAATTAAATATAGCTAAAAACATAAATATGCGCAATCGGCTATTTTGACTTTTTTTATTATAAAATTATTCTCACAAAAACTGTAAGAGATTTTGACAGAAAAATTGCTCTTACGTATATAAAACAGATGTCCGCTCATGTGTATATAGTTTTCAGACTCCTATCTAGTGGAATATTGGAGAAAATGAGTGCTTTCCTTAATATGCGCATATAGCCCGCCTCTCCCCTACAGACGGTGGGCTATCGAATGAACGGCAGCTTGCTTTTGCGATCCGAAGTGGTTTGGACCAACCAAAATATAAATATAGCGATCGGTATTTTCTAACCCGAAAAAATCAGTATTCGATATGAAAATTCCGATTTTTTTTTTGAAAGCTACTAAAACCAATTTTATTGAAAGATTATTGCAGAAATTGCATTTTTGATGATATCGGAGTTTTAAACATCATATTTTCTGTTAAAGAGACAGCCCTCTGCGGCTATTTTGTATTATTTACTCTCAGCATTAAAAAAGACATACACCGTCTTAGCCGATTTTGGCTTTTACAGACTGAATAAATGCCGTGGACAACTTAAGATTAACATTTAACACCCAGCACCGAGATAGGAATCGAACCCATGCCATCAGTGGACCAGCGATTACCGTCTTACAACGCTAACCACTCGACCACCGAGGACGTTTCAATAATTTTTTTAGAAACTTCCTTTTTAGAGACTTCCTATTAATCGTGATTGATCTAGTACTTCATTTCCCTTTGTCGGAAGTCGGAAGTCCGGACTTCCGAAGTGAAAGTTAGTGCTGGCGCGATAATATTATCATTTAAATAGTTAATTTATGCCACTTTATTCCTAATACTGAAAACTACAAAGGGGAATAGCAGTTTTGGTACCTACACAGCAATTTTTTTTTTGCTGGAAGCCAGCAAAATTTTGTGAGTTTTGTCCCGCTGACTTTCCGCAAAATTGCTAGCAATTTAAATTGCTGAAAAAAACAGAAAGTATTAATTCTGGTTTCCTAACCGGCTGTATTTGGTATCAAATTTATATTTCATAATTAAACATTGATTACTGGCTGTGCATATAATAAGCAATAAAACAATGGTTTTATCCCATTTTTCAATAAGGGTTGTATTTATTTTCAGAAAAATTTTATTTTCAATTTTTCAACTCCGGCCTTGGGGTGGCAGCTTTGCGTAAAGATGTTGATCATCCGTAATCTGAAAAATTAGTTTTGATTATTTTTCATGAAATGTCTACCTGTTGAATAAATCTTCACCCTTGCCTTGATGTCTGGTAATTTGTAATTTTATTGAGTAACGGTAGCCTTCTGATTGCTAGAATATCAAGAAAAGTTGAAATAATTGTCTCACCTTCAAGAGCCTGAGAGCCTTTTGTCAAGCGTCAACTTATTTCTTCTCGCCTCACACTCTTCAGCTAACAAATTTAACAAATTTTTAAAAAAAATATCATGAAAGGTTTTTTTGGAAGCCTTAAATACTATGTAAAGGAAAAAATATATTATTTTTTCTTTTAAATTCTGTTGAGTAATTCCTGTGTTTTGATCAAATTTTCCGGATATTGCCAGGATTTTTGGTCGACTATTTTAAAATTTAAAAATTCCCGGCTTTGATCACGTTTTCAAATAGAATATTTCGGATTTTTTTGGTCCGGATACGTGCTGAAAAGGTCTGGCAATCTTGTTCTGGATTAAAAGATTTTTAAGTGCATAAAAGTCATTCATGAAACACTAGTTAGAACAAAAAAGTGTGAAGATAATAATGCAGAGATCTGAAAACGTAATCAAATTTAGATTAAAATATTTTTATATCAATTTAGAAAAGATCAACTTCCGCTCTTTAGCTCTCAATAGCTTTTGCCATATTTCCGAGAACTTAAATTTTATTTCTACAATTTGAGAAGCCAGAAAGTTTTAAATTGTTGTTGTAGTTGATCATTTTTTTAAGGAAGTTTACCAAAATAAAGCATAATTCTTTTACGTATGGGGCAGTTACGAATGCGTGTATCTAAAAAAACACTCGTTTGATCGAAATACTTTCTATGAAGGAAATGAAGGTAATCTAATGATAATTCATGAAAAAAATTGAAAAAAAACTATTTATCGTTTTTTGTAATGAATAAAATCTACTTTCTTCTTGGTACCTCCCATCGGCTGGCGCATACTTTTTCCTCATCCTCCTCCTTCAATTTCTGCTACTTTTCGGTCCAATACTTCTCTTTAAAAACAAACTGAGGGCAATTTGGTGGATATGTAAAACTGATTCCAAATTAACAAAACTTTATTATTTTTGAGCCACCTTAAAGCGATTTTAATGGAGTGTATGCTGAAAAAATCGGAAAATAACGAAGTTAAATCATCAGATTCAGATTGAGCTTAATTTATAATCGGTTAGTGTAGATTACGAAGGGCACATGCAATATAACTCTTTTTAGGCTTTTAGAACAGTAAATACCATGGTAATTGTTGTAAAAATTGTGTAAATCTCGTCAAATCATAATACATATTTCAATATACTAGGGACCTTGCCACGAGCAGACTTGTTATATAGGATTCAAACGCTGGAATTTGTTTGAAATATGTTTTTTTATAAGTTTTGTCGTCCATCAGAAATCATCTGTCTTATGGCCTCGGTACCGGCTAAATATACAGCTTACGAGCACTGAAACTAGCGAAAATTTGTTTTTCAAGGTTAGGTTTGAATGACTCATAAGCCGGCAATACTTTAAGCTTATCGGAGAAAAAAATGTTAGACATTTTAGCGATCTACACTTAGTTTTCGCTTATTCAAATTAAAAAAAAATCTGGTATGAGTTGACTTTCCTGATGATCCTTAACCTTAGTTGCCGATCATGTGCTTCACTTCAATGCTGTACCACACACACAGTAATTCTTTGAATAATCAACGGTTTGGTCAGCTATCAATTTGAAAATGATGGATTTTGAAGGAAAATGTGCAAAATCTTTTTTTTTCTCTTGTATCGGTATCTATCTCAAAAACTACGTAAATTTTAAATTTCGAAAAAATAGGTCGAATAGCACTTTTCACAGGCAGCAAAATGTTATCAACATTTTGAAAGTCCGATAACTAGTAAATGAGCTATCAGCAAAATAAAGTGTCCCATATCTAGAAGATTTAAGCTTTATTGGTATTTTACACAATTCGGACCATATACGAGATATCTAAGATTATCGTCCACAATTTAATTGATTTTATTGGAAAACGCCAGGATTTTGCACGGATTTATTCACTTTATTTGCAAAATAAACCAAAATAAAAAAACAAATGGTGTAAATTTGTTAAAAAAAAATTCTTCATGCGTTCAAAAAAAAATGTTTTTGAGCAAGTTTTAGGCTTAAACCATTAAGAATCTGCTACAAATATTTTTCATGATTTTTTTTCTTGATTTTGTAGAATAATTTACCAAATTTGCCCGAACATTGCCTGGCTTTTTGGTCGACAACTTTGAAATAAAATGCCCGGATTTAGCCAGGGTTTGTGAATCAAATAGCCCGGTATTGTCCAACTCGGATGCGTTCTGAGAAAATACTAGCAACCGTAGTTTAGAAGCATAATTCAAATGTTATAAATTCAATAATGAAACTTCATTCGAAAAAATTAAACACAGTTCATGGGATATCTCGATGATACTAAATTAGTAGAATTTGGTGCAGTGATTACTGTTATATGTACGTTGAATTACTGTGTTTTTCGGCCTAGATTTCTTCGCGGTTCAAAAGTATGCATCGTCCAGTAAAAACAAAGATACTAAGAATCCGTAATCTCATCACATAATGAAATAAAAAAAACACCAATATAATCCATAAAATTAAGATGTGATCGTATCTGCATCAGTGCATCAAAATCGTCCAGATTTGCTTGTGCTCCAATCTTGAATCAGAAGATGAGGGTGACGAGTCTTTTCAACTGGCTAACTGGCCCTAATGAGAAGTCTCTAGAAAGATTGCGCAAGCGTGATTCCTTACTTCTCAATGCTCAATGATGGCTGAAGTTCACCGTAGTGCCAGGCACCTACACCTACATCCAGATAATGGGCCGGGAAATGATCATCTTGTTAGCGGTTGTGGTGAGAAAAACAAATGATTGACTTTTCCAATTATTGGGCTTGCGGACGATTGTGGTGGAGAGAATTCCGCTGAAGGTGGAGATTTTAATCCTACATAGCAGGAAGATAATCGGCTTCGGATCAATTTCTCGAGTTGAGGTTTCGCTCATCAATTTGCGCATGAGATGGTGTTTGAGTTTACGCAAATTCAATTTCCATCATTTATGAAACGTTGAGCGGGCAATAAATCTGGGATTGGAGATTGCGGATGTGAACTAAAATTGATCTGATTTGCGTTGATCGTGATATGGGAACCCAAATGACCTGGAAATTGACGATCACATTTTTACTTGGGAAGTGAAATAATCGAGAAAACAGTAAACTTATCGCTACGACAAAATCGACAAGGTAGGTTCCGATTTAGGGTAAGGGATGACCATGCGCCACACGCATCGTCGCACCGCCGCCGCCGCCAGCTTTGATCAACGCATCCGCTTCCGTTTGTTCTTTGAGCAGGCGCCCTCTGGATAAAAAGGGGCCGCGCAAAATGAGTAGGCGAGTTCCGACAGTTTACGCACCATTTCTGGTACCGGTGTCTTTGTTGTGTTGTTCCGTGTTTCGTTATTATGGACTCGATAATACGCTGAAGAAATAAAGGTCAATAATTAGATCTATTAGCCGACCGCTTTATGTCCCGGTAAGTTGACGGCTGGTGGTCGATTGAGATTGAGCCAGAAAGCTCCGGCTTAAGCGGGAGAGATCTTCCGGTGAAGGTGGAAGTTTGTAATTTTGTTTCAATTTAAAATTAAACTTCGAATCCCTCCTGCTCGTGCTCAATTAACGGGGACATGTGTGTGGCGGTGGATTTGATCATCTTCGAAAGTGCGTCTTCGATCATTTTAGTTTTGGCTCTTCCATGATTTTTTGCAGAATTTTCAAGTAACGTTTATTTGAGTAAATTTTAACTTTTATGTTTGTTTAGGAAAAAATAAATTTTTTGTTCTGAAAAATCAACATCACTTTTTTTATTCTACTGTGGAATCAAGCCTGGTGATGGGTTTTAAGCCGATTTATATATTCTACAAAGGAAATTTACAGCTGAATAACTTTGTCCAAGACCGTAACTTCATATCTTATAAGGCAAAACAGTTATCAGCTGTTGAATGGGGGTAAGTTCTTTGACATTGAAAATCAATCAATTCACCTGCTTGTGCCTAGCGAGATATTGCATGACTACTTTTCAAGGAATATTTCGCTACACAGCAAAAAATTTCTAAAAGTATACGGAATCTAAAACACGAGTAGTCTAATTTTTTACAAGTGCAAATCGAAGACGATGTAATTTTCAACTCCTTTTGATGTATTTTTTGTCTTTTTTCAAAAAGTGAAAAGAAATACATTTTTTTGCTATAATTTTACATTCCGTGATGTAAAAATCAAGCGGTCAATGAATTTTATATCACAAAAAGTGTAAAATTGTATGTTTGATTTAAAATTAAATGAAAATGTGCAACTTGTGTGGCGCGCGTCGGATACAAAGTAAACAAGTAAGAAAATTATTCGAAAACGAGTCGTAGGCGTAGCTTTAGCATTTCCATAATCCTTCAAAAGCTGGTAGGTTCAAAATAATGTCATATTGAAAAAAAAAAATGCTGTTGGAATTAATCAATTTTCTCTCCATTGCAGCAAGATCAGATTTTTCGCAGTGGCATTGATTTTTCGAAAAAATTTCCGTCAGGCGGAGGTGACGCGGACCGAAAAATAATGGTGTTCTGGGACGAATCGAGGATCCTAATGACGGCCATCTGTTCAACATCACCGTGCTGGGAATCATCGGATGTAACAAAAATACCAGGCTGACGCTGTGCATGATGGTGTATATCTTTTAGGTTTTTTTTTTGGAAGTATATGCGACATTAAAATTTTAAAGCGTATTCATTCATAGACAACAGCAAAACCTGAATATTTAGCAAAGATTTCTAATATTTACGAGAATAAATCTTAAAATATACATACATCCCCGTCTATTTTTACACGACGGCTTTCGTCGTCCGATTTCGTGCATTGTTTTCGATCTAAATTTACACGCCTCAAAAATTACATTCTTGAAAAAAATACATCGTGATAGAATTTTACATCAAAATCGATGTTCCGTTTTCGTGCATCGTTTTCGGTCTAAAATTACACGAATTTCTATTGCTGTGTAGGCATAAGAAGTGATGTCAGTTGAATTTATTGATTTTCAATGCCAAAAGACATACCCCTACCCAACAGCTTATAACTTTTTTGCCTAATAAGATACAAAGTTATGGTCCCTGATAAAGTTGTTCAGTGGAAAATTTCCTATTGAGAATTTATAAATTTTCATAAAACTTATTACCAGGCTCGGTAACACAAAAGAAACAAAAACGATGTCGATTTTTCAGAACAAAATATTCAATTTTCCCATACAAACATTAAAGTTCAAGTTTACACATTTAAATTTTTTTTTTAAAATTCTGCAAAAATTCAT
Source organism: Uranotaenia lowii (assembly GCF_029784155.1). Classification (NCBI taxonomy): domain Eukaryota; kingdom Metazoa; phylum Arthropoda; class Insecta; order Diptera; family Culicidae; genus Uranotaenia; species Uranotaenia lowii. Next base: position 98,736,858 of record NC_073692.1, on the reverse strand, counting down.
GGGGTTTGAACCAAAATGAAGCTTTTAAGACCCCTGTGTTTAAGAAATTAAAAAAAAGACCCCAAACCGATTCAGTCTACTGTATCAATGAATTGTTGATGGTAGGTGGGATTTACTTTTTCTGCTGTTGAATTCTTCTTGCTGAAGTAAAAAATATGAGTGAATTTGGTATAATGCATAAGATTGTTCCATATGCATGGAGCCAAACACTTTGGTGAAAATATAATTTTGGTCTTGTTCCTAATATCCTCTAGCTTTAAGCAACAAAACTAACTTCCTTTTTATTTGTTGTGCTTTGCTAATTTGTTTGAAATAACTTCATGCAAGATCACCATCAACAGCACATCATCAACCGGTTTTTGTGAATCAGAATGCTAAAAAGTACTTTCGTGGCGAAAAGTACTCTGCTGAAGAAACACTTTCGGGAAGTTCGTGTGAATAATGATCAATGATTAAGAGGATTTTTTAAATTCTTTTTAATGTCTCCTAAATGAAGTCCTGGTGTACGCCGCTTTATATTTCCAAATTGCGTAAAATCGGATGGCCAATTCGAACACGTTTCGTGGGAAAGAGACAAGGGATTAGTCACACAGGTTAATTTGCCTTACTTTAAAATAGCCTTACTTTAAAATTTGCCTTACTTTAAAATAGCGAAAAAAAATCCGAATCCGAAAGGTAATTTCAGATCAGATTAGAAATTAACCACGATTAAAAATTGTTTAGCTAAAAGATAATACATGTTAAATTTTAATCTGCTTTATTTTCATTTCCAGTTTTATTTTTTAATTTCAAGGATGGATTGAAAAATTCCGTTGTAATATCTTGAATTTGAAAAAAATGTTTAAACCATGATTTGAAATGTGAATTCTCGAGGAAAAATCCTCTTTGAACTAAATAGATTTAATCCAAAACAATTAGTTGATGATTGAATTTCATTCAATTTGATGAAAAAAAGGAATTCATTTTCAGAGTGCGATTGAAGTCAAAGATGAAATCACAATTGATATTAAGATTCCTTTGATTGAGGTTGATTTTCAAATTTCACAATAATGTAGCATTATATATTAACAAATAAGGGACCGCGAAGTAATTTAAGCCTGATAACTTCAAAATTTGTCATATTCTATCTCAAAAAACGACTGGACCAAGTTCAATAAACTTTGCATCTTTAAATTATCGGAAGTGTTGTGCACATCTATCTAATACAAAATTTCTATATTAAATTTATCACCTCTAAGAAATGCATCTCAGTAAAACACATTCGCGTCAAGCGAAAAAATGCAATATCGCATATTTGGTCCGCAATTTGATAACAAAACAGCGTGTTCAATTTATCGTTGAAAGCTTATAATGACAAAGTACAGGTTTGAAAATGGAAATCTTACCTTAGCTTGATTGACTACTCACATTCACCTGTAATAATTGAATCCGAAACGTTTTTTTTTCGTAAAAATTTACCAATGCCAGTGGAATTTACCAATAACAGTCCTTTTATAAAATCTTGCCGTTATTAAGAAAATATCGATATAAAAATTAATACGAATTTCGTGATCACGGTTGTGGCGTTCAAATGAATGGTGCCTGAGATTGGCGGTACATTCACAATGTTCTAAATTGATGCTCTCTCTTTGAACATCAATAACGGCACCAGCCACGTCCTAGTAGTCAATGGATAGATTATTGGTAAAGGTAGGAAAGGATGAAAGACCAATTTTGTGCTGTAGGACCGAGGTCACCTTCTGCATCCTAGCAAAACAGTTTTGGTTTGGAAGTTTGGGTTAAGGGATATGATCGGCAGACACTTTTGACTAGTGTGATCAAAACTATTAAACCTACTCTTCTATTCTCCTACTGATGCCAAATACAACTCGTTTATATCTTTTTCCCTATTTAATTCTTTCCTTAATCTTGCATGAAGTGTCTACTGAAATTTAAATAAAAAAATCTGTCGAAATATTTAAAAAAATATTAAATTCACAACTACATACCTAAATTTAATAAATTTATGGATAAGATAAACAAGTTGAAAATGTGCCTCATAAATTTTGAAATCTAACGCAATCCAGTTAAACTTCACTGTTTTGGTTGAAAAATATCAAACGCTTTGTAACGGTTTTTGTAACTTTCAATAGATTATCTTAAAAAATCATGATCGGTTCAAAAAAGAATCTTTTTCGCCGTCAATTGAAATATTGAGTCCTAACAAGGGCAACAGGTAGAAACTGTGTTTAACTTATTAATATTTAACAAAGATTATGTTTTCAGAAAACAAAAATTAAGAATTCAGAAACAAACTTAGTAAAAATATTTCATAAAATTGTATTAAAAAAAATACAAAACACTATAATATAAAATTTGGTAAATTTATTTGAAAATACAAACAAAATATGAAGATAAAAAAGAAAAGGTTACTCCAAGCTAGTATGGGACTGTATTGTTGCACTAAGAAACCTGGCCATACGGAACAGAGTATTTTTTTATTTTGGATTCCAGGCCACTGCGGTATCCTAGGGAACGAAGAAGCAGACCAACTAGCTAGGGAAGGATCCCAGGGCCTGTTAATTGGACCTGAACTTCTTTGCGAAGTATCTAGAAGTGCCTTGAATATGGAACTCAAGAACTGGGAAAGCACCACTATTGTCTCCAACTGGAGAACAGCACATGGAGCAGCTCAGGAGAAAAGATTCATTGAACCAAGCGCACGACTCTCCAAAAACATGTTGAACTTAAGTAAGCACGAGTTAAGTACTTACACAGGTCTCTTGACCGGACATTGTCCAACAAAACAACATCTCAAAAGGATAAACAACGACTGTCGGTTCTCCGGGTTCGAAAAAGAAACTGCAGAGCATCTCATATGCAACTGCTGCGCCCTCCTTAATAGGAGAGAGCGTGCACTTGGGGCAAAGTTAATAAGCGCACATGACATATGGTTGCATATCAGCCCTAAGAAGGCCTGACATCTTTGATATCATACCCGATTGGGATAAAATGCTTAGTCAGCAATCAACAGTCACTTCTACACATAGTGCAGGTGAGCCTGATAGCATACAGTAACGTGTGGTAATTACCACAATAGATCAACTACTGGTCGCAGTGGGCTCTCCCCTACAAGGAAAAAAAAGATAAGTGTTTTAACACTTTAGAAAAAAGTTTTTCGATAAAAACTTCTAAGAATTTTTAAAACGTACTTTTGGAATATAATTAATAATTCAAGAAAAGGGTGAGTGTTCCTACTTTGGACTTAGAGCCTACTTTATTCTTAAAATGGTGAAAAATTGGAAATAACTTATTTCGTTTGCAAAGATTCTGGACACTCTTGTGCAAATAATAAACTCTTACTCTTCGTTTATCTGATCACACTGCTATTCGGCATAAAATGTAATTCTAATAAAATTTTTAACATTAAAAAAAAGTACTTTCTCATTAGTGTTAAACAGACATCTCAATTAGTAGGAAGCATTCCAAGAAATCAGAGAGTTTAAGAATAAATCACATTATTTAACAGGCCAAGCCTAATTTAATAGGAAAAATACCATTGCTGTGATGAATATGGAATACCGGGGCAACATGCAATTTTTCAATTTCAATGGCTTCTAAAAAATGTATGTTCATAGTTAATCATACCCTTTTATGCATCAAAAGCTTTAAGGTTAATGAGACATCATATTGGTGTATTCAGAAAAGATATTGGTTTTTTTTTTAGTTATTTTTAAATTTTCTAAAAACATGCTATTTTTACCTATTTTTTCTCAGAAAATTGGGTAACTTGCAATAAATTTCGTTTTCAATGAAAAATCTTTTGAAATTGTATTAAATTTTTAGTTTTTGATAAATTTGCGATGCCTTAAAGAATATTACGCATGAAAACACCAATTGCAGAAATTTTTTGTTATTTATAAACTAGTTTTCACGTTTTTTCAGAAAAAAAGGATGCTGAATACATTTAGGGGTAAAAAACACTACAAAAAATTTTACAAGCTAAAATCATAAAAACAAATGTTTGGATGAAAGAAATTTCAGGTAACTGAATTGTAAAAAAAAAATTAAAAAAAATTGAGTGATTGTTAGAAAAATATTTTTACTCCAACGGTGTTGCTATAGAAAGAGTAAACCAGTTAAAAGTTTGTTGGTGATATTATCAAGCCAATCCGTCATACTGGGTAAAATTTTTTTAGGGCATCGAAAAATGTTGAAATTTGTTCATCTATTGCTCGATTTTTCAAATTTTATATGAAAGTCAAAAACTTTAAAAACCTAGCTTATGATGCGAAAAATTATGTAATCATAATTTTGTGATCATTAAAAGATAACTTTAATGCAATAGATTGAATAAAAAATGAATCAGTGCTGTGAGATATAAATGTTGCATCTAAACCCGCTGTTGCATGACGCCCCGTTTGACGGTATATTATTTATTTTTCCTAAAATAATACAAAATAATTGGAAAACCCGGAGAATAGGTAGTTAGTCCAAAAATAGGACACTTTCAGCCATGATTCAGCCATTTTTAGACGTGAAAAAAAATTTCACTACTTACTATTCAATTAAGGTGCAAATTTTCATTAAGGCATAATTAAGAACCTTTATTTAGCATTTACAACATTTTTGTCAGCTTTAGGTAAATAATTTACAAGTAAATACAAAAAAACCTTCCTACTCTTATGCTGCTGAAAAATGTGCTAATAAGGAAAAAGTTTGAGATATTCATAACAGAAATTAATGGTGTTTTTATTCAAATAAAATATTTAATATGATTGTTGATGTTTTTTTTCGAGAATCCAACTTTCTGGAAATCTATAGAACTTATGATCTAGGTCCAATAAAAGGTACAAGTCCATTACCAAAACAGGAAAATTAGGTTCAAAGTAGGAAATTATGATCATTCATATCTTTGTAGATTCATCAAAATCGGCTCAAGTTTCTACGATGTACGGGAACCATCTTTTCTTCTGCTGGAGGGAAAAGGGGGGAGAAGGTCTCTATTTTATGCAGAATATGAACTAATCTAACAAAAAATTCAAATTTATCATGAAAGTATATTCGAGTATGAGAAATACCTCCTCTCTTCAACGGGAAGAGGGGAAGGAGAAGGGAGGTTTTCATACAATATTTTTTAATCACTCAAGAACTTATTATTTCCAATAAAATAGCAGCGGGTATTTGTGTAGAATTTGTTTTCAATGATTGTTTAAGGCTTCTTCCTCCTTTCACTGATTCGATAGGAAGGAGGGAGGGAAACTCCCATATAATTTTTTTAATAACTCGAGTGCTAATCTAGGAGATGGTAACACATTGGGAAGAGTATCTAAATACAAGAAATATTTCTAAAAAGATTTGGTTCCCCTCACGAGATATGAAAAAAAGGAAAGATGTCATATGTTTATTTTGATAAATTCAATACCTCCTCACATAAATTTATCCAAATTTTACAGGGGAGGGTAGAAGGGCACAAGAAATGATTCTATGGTTATTAAAAAAAACTTTTTTCACCTCCCGAAAAATGTTTCTTTTTTTAAAAAAGAGAGATTCCATACAGTACAGAGCCGGGAATGGGGGAGGTTTTTTCGCATAGTTTTAAAACTTTTCAAGTTAAAGAAACCATATTTACAAAAAATGTTTTTTTTTTAGATTTAAGACCTCTCCTTCTTCCAGAGGAGAAACGGGATGTACCCATAGCTCAAAAACTTATCAAGCAAATGGAGCCATATATTATTTGGTTACGAAAAATGTTGTTATGGCAGTTCGTGGACCATTCCCACACTGCAGGGGAGAAAGCAAAATAAAAACGAGTTCTTAATATCAAATTTAAAACCATTATTGACAAATTTCATTATTCGACATTTTCAATTGACATTTATTTGACATTTCACATCAAGTTTTAAAATGAATCACTTCAGAAAATGTAATCTTCTTTTTTTCTATTATAATAATTTGATGTAAAAGCTTTCATTGTAATGATATCGAAGAGTTATTTATAGTGAAATTTTTTTCACACAATTTATTGATTTTAAGAAGGTGTAGCAAAGCACACCGGGTCAGCTAGTGATCTATAAAAGTTTAATTCTACCGTTTTTTTAAATTAAAAAAAATATTAAAACAAGCCTGCGATATGGTTTTTTAGAATGGGAAAAAGTAAACCAATTGAAAACTCTCTAACTTTTTTCGTAGAAGTCAAAATTACTCGCCTTCTAAGGAAAAGTTGATAATTGATTGAAAACCTTTATTTTATTTTTTTGTCATATTTTGAAGTTGTCAAATTTTCTTAAATGATTTATTCCTTTTTTTATTAAATATTTCAAAAAATAAAAGCTAGTAGAAATAACAAATTTCATATTTATTTTCAGGGCAATTAATTTGATGATGATTAGCTCTATTTACCTTGGAAAATATGTGAATTTGTGGCCATGTGTAATTTATCAAAACTCTTTGGATGTGAAGTTAACCATTTAGAAGAACAAGAAACACAATATCAAATTGAGGCTGAATTTGTTTTTTGAAGAATATTTTCTATCAGCAGAAAATTTGTAATGAACATTTGAAATTTGTAATAAAAGTTGGCTTCAAACTCTACACTTTTTTTATTTACACTTCTTAATAAAAATCTTTATTAAAAAAAAACTATGGCTCGTCTCTATTCTAAAGTCGAGTCATAGTTTTTTTGTGCAAACCGAAATTTAAAAATAAAAAATATTGTTAATTTAGAAACGTTTTATAGTAACTAAAAATGAAATGTCTTGGGCCTAGAGTGACTTAAAAAAATTATTCTCAAATTACACCGTGTAAACAAGACACACCGGATTCTTTTGGTTGTTGTGTTTGTTTATATCGTCTTAAAAAATCAAGAAAACCATGCGAAACAACATAGTTTAGTTAAAGTAAAATGTCCAATACGGTATTTCCATTTGAAGAAATCGGAAATGGTATGCCGATTTGGCAAAAACCTTATAAACGCATTAGGGCCGCGAAGAAAAAGGGAAACAACAAAATTCAGTATTCCATATCTCAGAACCCACTGGCCCAAATTATAAAAAATAGTATATATCTTTGAATCACCCAAAGTGATGTGTTAAATTTTTTTAGAGTAAAGTGTCATCATCAAATTCTTAAAATTTGGGTTATGCTTCTAAGTTAAGTATTCTTGCGGCAAGCGAAAAAACGGGAAATCTCGTATTTGGTGCGCAATGTGTTAAAATTAGCTTCAAGCTAAAATATAAATAACAATCAATGAAAAAGTTTTATATCGGATTCATGATAAAATTTCGAAATTCAAATTCATACTCAGAATTTTAAACTTTCAACATGAGGAAACAGATTTCCTAATTGAAATTTAATCTAGAATATCGATGAACAAGTTACAATCAGATTATTAATTTGAATGAAACACTACTAATAAGGGTAAATCTATTCGGAATGGACTTCATTCACCTGGCGCATATTCCAAATTCTCAGAAAGAGTCTTGTTTATCATTGCGGTTAGGAATTTACGTTAACGAATTATATTCAAAATTAAAAATCTGATTTAAAAAGGTTTAAAAATTTAAATAAAAATTTCAAACTATGGTTTTGAATTTCATACAAATTCGGATACAGAATTGATATTCAAAATTATTGTTGAAATGAAGTTAGTTTTTAAGAGTATGATTCAAATATCGTGATCAAAGTAGAAAATGTAAAAAAAACTGATGCTCACACAAAATTCTTAATTAGGTAGTATTTTTCACAAGATTTTGAAAAATTTTAGATTTATAACTGAGGAACAAAATTTTCATGCTGCATTTTTATAAATCTCTATCTCGATTCAATAATTTTGTTGAGCTTGGTGTTTTAAATCAGTGTTAGATAAAAATTTCTTTATAAACTCATTTCAATAAATTTAAATGTCTCATTCAAATTAAAATATAGAAACAGGTTGAATAATAAGCAGAATTTTGGGCCATTGTCGTGAAAGCTAACGCTATTGGTTGTCCCGAATAAAAAACACCTCGCCTTCACAAATATGTAGGAAACATCAAAGTCATTAGGTTGAATTTGTACGCATTAATTAGTGTGTACCTCCAGCCAATTAAAATCCCTTTTAGATGCCCAGATAAGTCACCCACCGCACCGAAACGACGCGATCGGAATAATTATTTACTCATTTGAACACGTATGTAGGTAAGCTTGTTTTACAATGTGGTTCCATTTTGGTATGTGAGTTGACCTTTTTCAGCTGGATTGTTTCGTTCGAGTGATGTCCCCGTACTCGAAATGTGAACAAGGAAAAAACACAAGAAAAATTAAGGATAAATCCGATTGACCGTGTTGGCGGGGAGTAACAATTAATCACTCCGTTTTAGCTTCGAGTTAAAGCGATTACGACCTTACGATTAATGACTTGTTCATCCCTCCGATCGGCTGCGATGGGTGGCGCGTAGTTGATGGCGAAAGACGCTTCGCTCAGGATCAATCAGCTCGGGCACCTGTCAAAGCTAGTTCTCGTATTGATGGATCAGCCAGCGGAGGTTCAGCGGCGAAATGAGGAATGATAAATTGAAATAAGCCCAATTGAGGTCCCGCGCACTAGACTTAGACAGTCCGTGAACGACGTCATCAACAAAGGCAACGATCCCTGGCGCTCATGACCGGCGAAGCGAAAGGTGATCTCGATTGGCCTCCCGGGATTTGGACGGCGAGCACGTGCTGTCCCCGGAGATGATCCGCTAAATTGGCTGTCAAATATTTAAAACTACCATTTTTCAAAAGTCCTCAGCTCAGCTGATACTTCAAACTTTTTTTTTGGCTCAGAAGAAGCTGTTAACGTTTTGTTTAGAAATAAAATATTGTATCGTTTTACGCTCGAAGGCATAAATTTTTAACGATGTGTCCCAATTTTCAAAATTAAAAAAAAAACTATCAATAAAACAACGAATTTACAGTGGTACTATGCTTAAGAACATTACCGAGTTGTGGATACATTCCCCAAAAAAAAAAAACATTCATCTTCTTTATTATAAATCCTGTTGCAGAAAACGATGAAACCTACTTATTCAAGAAACAAGAAGTCATCCTCAGCTCTACTTTACAGCTTCGTTAGTTCTACATAATTTAGTTAAATCTTTCTCCATTAAATTTTGTTAATGAGGCCACATGTTCAATTAGTTGAACAAATGTTTGCATTGTGAGCAACATCATAATGCAAGATTTTCGGAAGATTTCTTTTTCCGGACAGAGTTCAAACGTTCTGATTGCAACATCAAATCGAATGGAAAATTGAGATTTTTTTCTGTCGTTCCCAAATTTCACAATTTTGCAAAGGGACAGAGTGAATGATGACTCCGATATTTGTATCTACATGTATGCACACAAGAATCATTAATGAAGAGATATGTGATCACCGGAGAATATGAAACCAATTTTGCTAAAGGGCTATTGTTGTACACTAACAATTTTAATTTATTTTTCTCAATGGATGATTGTGATTATTTTGCTTCAACATACGGATACAATGTGAGCAGTCTGGTGCAAATGATCTGAAACGTTAAAAAAAAAACAAATAAGCAAAAAAGAGAAAGAGCAAAAGAGCAAATGAGCAAAAGAGCAAAAGAGCAAAGGAGCAAAGGAGCAAAAGAGCAAAAGAGCAAAAGAGCAAAAGAGCAAAAGAGCAAAAGAGCAAAAGAGCAAAAGAGCAAAAGAGCAAAAGAGCAAAAGAGCAAAAGAGCAAAAGAGCAAAAGAGCAAAAGAGCAAAAGAGCAAAAGAGCAAAAGAGCAAAAGAGCAAAAGAGCAAAAGAGCAAAAGAGCAAAAGAGCAAAAGAGCAAAAGAGCAAAAGAGCAAAAGAGCAAAAGAGCAAAAGAGCAAAAGAGCAAAAAGGCGAAAGAGCAAAAGAGCAAAAGAGCAAAAGAGCAAACGAGCAAAAGAGCAAAAGAGCAAAAGAGAAAAAGAGCAAAAGAACAAAAGAGCAAAAGAGCAAAAGAGCAAAAGAGCAAAAGAGCAAAAGAGCAAAAGAGCAAAAGAGCAAAAGAGCAAAAGAGCAAAAAAGCAAAAGAGCAAAAGAGCAAAAGAGCAAAAGAGCAAAAGAGCAAAAGAGCAAAAGAGCAAAAGAGCAAAAGAGCAAAAGAGCAAAAGAGCAAAAGAGCAAAAGAGCAAAAGAGCAAAAGAGCAAAAGAGCAAAAGAGCAAAACAGCAAAAGAGCAAAAGAGCAAAAGAGCAAAAAAGGGCAAAGACAAAAATTCTAAGCTCAAATTGAAGCACCTTTTCTTCAATTTAATGAAAATAAAATTTAGAAAAAAAAGTTGCAAAACATTTACTCAAACATGTTTCTACGGTAATCAACATCACCTCAAAATTAGCTGCATTCCATTGTATTCGACATGCTTCTGGCTATATCGCATGGGTAAGGAGTTTATCCGATGAACAGAAGCTGCTGCTGTTCAAAGTTTAAATGTAAACAGCATCATCTCAAAATGAGCGGTTAGGGTAAGTGAGCCCTATTTTGGCATGGTCCTTTTCTTGGCATGCCAACATGTCTTTTCATGTTTTTCAGGTCCAAATTGAGCTTAAAAATTTTTGAATATATTTTCATTGCGAAGAGAATAATTTGTTTCAAATCTGTGCACACCGAATTTTTTGATTGTTTGTACTTCAATAAAGAAGTAATTTTTTTTCGATCAGCATTCGAGGAAATTATGTTGGAAATCACCGTATGAAAATCAGATGAACTCACCTTTCTAGTGCAACTGTTAAATTCACATGCGATTTCAAACGCGGACATTCATTTGAAAAATTTTCAATAAATACTCATGCCTACAATTAAACTCGGCAAAAAATCAAAAAATACTAGAAAGCCTAAAGAGTGAATATTGATTTAGGTTTTGAATAAAAATTTAAAACTTATTTTGTTCCCTTTCTTGGCATGCAACTTCAATCGAAATACACCACCAGTGTTGGAAGCTGGAAAAAATACATGTTCATTAAAGAGGTATTTTTGGGCTGATATTTTCCCTAAAACTTCATTTAAAACTGCGCACAAATGTTTTCATACTAATTGGGTTGTATGATAAGACCGTTTCTATCAACTTAAGCTTCGAAATAAGTTGGAGAACATAAGTAATTCAACTAACTAAAAGTCATATCCGAGCATTGAAAATGCAAAAATCGCTATTTGGGAACCATGAATCGAAGGTACATTGGTATGCGTGCGAACAGCATTTGCATTGCAGTTTCGAACAAAAGCCACGTGGTCTCCTACAGAACACAGTGGTTTGAAATATTAAAAAAAAACTAAATTAAATTAAGCATCTCACAAGACTTAAGATGTTTTTCTTATCTAAAAATTGTTAGATCGATGGCAATTTATGACTTTAGTATATAAAATACATAATTAATTGAGTTTTGGAATCGTATTATATTGCTTGGGAACCATATATCTACTCAGATTTAATTTTTTGGATTTTTGTTCTAATTTTTTTCATGGAAACAGAAGTTGGAAGTTCAAGAAAATATCGTTTGCTTTCCAATTATTCCTTAAAATATTTTATGTGAGTCGAATAAAAAAAAATGTTTTAGCAAGGTTTACATTCTAACATCTATTTGGCATGTCAAACCACTGCGCAACGCCCTGGGCATTCGAGATGGCTCTTGCTAGAAGCTCATAATCTCAGCTAACAAATTCAAAAGGGCGAAATTTTTAAATACCATTCAAGGAATTTTTCAATTTCTTACTTAATGAAGCCAAACTCCACAATATGAAGACAGTTGTTTGGTAGTGAAAATAACCCTATGTGTTGCAATCGAATTGCGGAATTTCTGAACTTCCGACTTTTTTAAATGAAAGCTTGTTTTGTGCTTCCCTTTCAACCAAATTTCATCAATGTTTTCAAAAGCCTTTTTGTTGTATGAGTGGCGCCCGGTGTTCCATCGTCGCATAGAACTTTACGCTCAGCTGACGTCATTCTGTCAGTGGCCTTATAATCAGAATAGCCAACGATTCTGTTAACTGTCAATTGAGCATTGTTGGTAAAGATCTATTGCACATTGCTGGTGGCCAAGAATCGGATCATCGAAACGGCAAACAATTGGTACGGCGGCCAAGTAATTGGAGCACCGCAGTGAGTACTTTGCATGCATTTTACTCACATTAATGAAAGTTCCATAGAGAAAACATATTTTTGTTGAACTCTACGCAAATTAGCAAGTAAATTCTTCAAAGGATGTTATATGGTGCACTCAACAGGAAGGTAGGAATGTCGAAAAAAAGGGTAAACCATGCCTTAGGTGCCAAGGTCGGGTACATTTACCCTAATAGGCTCCCGGTATTATTTAATTTTTCTCGTCCATTCATCAGACGCTGATCATCGCTTGTTTTGCATATTTTTGCTTTGGAAGTCTTTCGGATTCGATACGGATTTAGGAGGAACCTCGTAGAACAACGAAAGGTGGCTTTTTTGCTTCTTATATTTATCATTTAAAAATCTGGTTAGATGTTAAATTAAAGTCGAACAGACTCATCCAACTCAGAATCAATGATTGCATTATGTAAATTTTTTGAGTCTCGATAGTTTCAAAAATCTTAGACTCAAAATTTCAAGAGTCTGAAAACTTATTAATCAGTCAAAAGTTAATCTGAACTGTCTCAAAATTCTAAAAAGTCTTATAAATTTATATATTCTTTAAAATTTCAGCAATTGCAAATCATTTTAATGAAACGTTACAAATTCCAAAAGTGTAGGTTTGTCTTCTGCAGTTTATGAAAATTTCAAAAATCTAAATTCAAAAAGTTCCAAAAGCCTCATGAATGTCAAATTTCTGGGAAGTATAAAATTCTCATAAATCTCAAATGTATGTAGTTTATAAACCATGGGTGCACGGATTCACCGCAGTTTTACCTAAGCATGTTTTCTGTTGTGGCGACATTACTTTATAGTTTTCGCTATAACAGCACCAATATAATTTAAACAAATACCTTAAATACGTTTTTACGTTTTTAAATGTTTGTTGAGCAATACCATAATGAAAGTTTTTCGGAAGGTCCCTTTTTCAAGACAGAGTTCAAGCGTTTTGATTGCAACATCAAATCGAATGGAAAATTGAGATTTTTTCTCTGTCGTTTCCAAATTTCAAATACAACGACAAAAACAAAAATTAAAAAAATAAAGGACTAAAAAATGACAAAAATTTTAAAAAATTCATAAAACTTAAAAACAAATGCACATACAAGACTAAAAATTACATGAAATATCTAAAAAATCATGGAGGATAAAAAATATCAAATATGACAAAAAAACAAACATTATAAACAAAACAAGAAAAGAGCTAAAAACATCAAAAACATGATAAGAAAAAAAAATGACTGGAAATTATCGAAATTCACTCAAAATTATGTTTGTGATAAAAATAACAGTTTTTTTTTGTGGAAATTAGTTAAAAAAAAAGTCGAGAAAAATAAAACCGTTCGATTTTCGCAACATTCGATTTTGACAAAAAAAAAAGATCGGACGTGTTGCCGAAATCGAACGGGGTCTGTACTGTAATAAAGGCTGTAGACCAGACATGCACTGCAATCATTGAATTTCCAAATAAGTAAAACAATGCCTGTTATTTAGCGGGAATTTGGCCACTTTTAATTTTTTATTCAAAAATTCTGATAATTCAAAAATTCTGATAATTCGAAAATTTCCGCAAAGGTCTTCAAAATATGAACAATCTGAACCAAATGAAATATTTTGAAACTATAAAAAGTCTCAATTGTCATAAAAACTAAGAAGACAAAATGAAAAATGTTTGAATTGTGTCAAAAAACTCGATAGCCTAGTCTTAAAACTCTTAATGTCTCAATAGGCTTTAAAGTACAAAAAACCTCAAAAGTCCCATAAGTCTAAAAAGTCTGAAATGTCTCAAAGGTTTTGAAAGTTTCAAAAGTCTTTTAAGTCTTAAAAGTCTTAAAAATCTTAAAAGTCTTAAAAGTCTTAAAAGTCTTAAAAGTCTTAAAAGTCTTAAAAGTCTTAAAAGTCTTAAAAGTATTGAAAATCTTAAAAGTCTTTAAAGTCTTAAAAGTCTTAAAAGTCTTAAAAGTCTTAAAAGTCTTAAAAGTCTTAAAAGTCTTAAAAGTCATAAAAGTCTTAAAAGTCTCAAAAATCTTAAAAGATTTTTGTGATATAGCTCAGTTGGTAAGTCAGTTGCTTTCTGAGCCGATGTTCGTGAGTTCGAGCCCAAGAGAAAACATCGATCAAAGTTGTACCGGATAAGTTTTTCAATGACTTTGTCCGCCAACTTCATCGTTGATATAAGTCGCGAATGACATAAAGATGTTAAAACGACTATAATCGAAACAAAAAAAAAAATTAAAAGTCTTAAAAGTCTTAAAAGTCTTGAAAGTCTTAAAAATCTTAAAAGTCTTAAAAGTCTTAAGAGTCTTAAAAGTTTTAAAAGTCTTAAAAGTCTTAAAAGTCTAAAAAGTCTTGAAAGTCTTAAAAGTCTTAAAAGTCTTAAAAATCTTAAAAGTTTTAAAAGTCTTAAAAGTCTTAAAAGTCTAAAAAGTCTTAAAAATCTTAAAAGTCTTTAAAGTCTTTAAAGTTTTAAAAGTCTTAAAAGTCTTAAAAGTCTTAGAAGTCTTAAAAGTCTTAAAAGTCTTAAAAGTCTTAAAAGTCTTGAAAGTCTTAAAAGTCTTAAAAGTCTTAAAAGTCTTAAAAGTCTTAAAAGTCTTAAAAGTCCTAAAAGTCTTAAAAGTCTCAAAAGTCTTAAAAGTCTAAAAAGTCTAAAAAGTCTTAAAAGTCTTAAAAGTCTTAAAAGTCTTAAAAGTCTTAAAAGTCTTAAAAGTCTTAAAAGTCTTAAAAGTCTTAAAAGTCTTAAAAGTCTTAAAAGTCTTAAAAGTCTTAAAAGTCTTAAAAGTCTTAAAAGTCTTGAAAGTCTTAAAAGTCTTAAAAGTCTTAAAAGTCTTAAAAGTCTTAAAAGTCTTAAAAGTCTTAAAAGTCTTAAAAGTCTTGAAGTTTTAAAAGTCTTAAAAGTCTTAAAAGTCTTAAAAGTTTAAAAAGTCTTAAAAGCTTTAAAAGTCTTGAAAGTCTAAAAAGTCTTAAAAGTCTTAAAAGTCTTAAAAGTCTTAAAAGTCTTAAGAGTCTTAAAAGTCTTTAAAGTCTTAAAAGTCTAAAAGGTCTGAAAAGTCTAAAATGTTTAGAAGTCTAAAAAGTCTTAAAAGTCTTAAAAGTCTCAAAAATCTCAAAAGTCTTTAGAGTCTTAAAGTCTCAAATGTTTCAAAAGTCTCATAGTATCAAAGTCTCAGAAGACTCAAAAGTTTCAAACGTTTAAAAGTCTCAAAAGTCTCAAAAGTGTCTAAAGTCTTAAAAGTCTCAAGAGTTTCGAAATTTTCAAACATTTCAAAAGCCTTAAATTCTTGGAAAGGGTTTAAAGTCTCAAAAGTTTTTAAAGCCTCAAATACTTAAAATACTCAAAAAACTCAAAGGTGTCAAATAGCTCAAAAGGGTCAAAGGTTTCAAAAGTGTCAAACGTCTCAGAAGTCTTATATGTCTTGAAATATTCAAAAGTCTCAAAGGTGTCAAATAGCTCAAGAGGGTCAAAATTCTCAAAAGAGCCAAAAATTTTAAAAGTTTCAAAAGCCTTAACATTTCCAAAAGTCTAAAGGTCTTAGAAATCTCAAAAGTATCAAAATTCACAGAAGTCTTGAAAGTTTCGAATATTTCAATCGTTTCAAAATTCCCAAAAGTCTCAAAAGTCTCGAACGTCTTAAAAGTCTCAAAAGTTTCAAAAGTCTCGAAAGTTTCAAAAGTCTCAGAAGTTTCAAAAGTATTTAAAGTCTCAAAAGTTTAAAAAGTCTCGAAAGTTTCAAAACTTTCAAAAATCTCGAATGTTTCAAAATCGCAAATGTCTTAAAAGACTCGAAAGTCTCAAAGTTTCAAAAGTTTCATAAATCTTAAAAGCCTCAAAAGTCTCATTTTTTTTTAAATAGTCAAGCTTTCAAAAGTTTTAAAAGTACCAAAAGTGTCAAAGTATCAAAAGTGTCAAAACTATAAAAGCTTTCAAAAGTGTCAAAAGTCTGGACAGACTCAAAAGTCTAAAAAATCCCAAAAGTATTAAAAATCTAAAAAGTTTCAAAAGCCTCATAATTCTCAAAGTCTTAGAAAACTTTGAGGAGATTTCTAGGACTTTTAAGACTTTAGAAAATGTTGAGGATTTTGAAACTTTGAAGATTTTCGAGACTTTTGAGATTGTTGAGTTTTTGAAGACTTCTAACACTTTTCACACTATTCACACTTTTGAAACTTTTGACCCTTTTGAGCAGTTTCAAAAGTTTCAAAAGTTTCAAAACTTTGAAAGTATCAAAAGTCTCAATAGAATCAAATTTTCTTGAAAGGAAAAGTTTCAAAAGTCTCAGAAGTTCCGAAAGTCTCAAAAGTCTCAGAAGTTTCAATAGTCTCGAAAATCTAAAAAGTCTAAACAACTCGAAAGTTTCATAAGTTTCAAAAGTCTAAACAAAAAAATTAAAAGTCACAAAAGCCTTAAAATATTCAAAAGTGTTTATAATCTCTAAAATCACAAAAATTTCAATAGTGTCTCTATAGTTTCAAAAGTCTAATGGATCTCAAAAGTTTTACAAGTTCAAGACACTCAAATATATCAGGAGTCATGAGTCTCAAAAAATTCTCTTAAGTTACAACAGTCTCAAAAGTCAAGCCAAAAAATCTAAAAAGTGTCAAAAATATCAAAAACCACTTATATTTAGTTCAAAAGTATCGAATTTTTCAAACCCCAAAACAAATGAAATCGTATCAGAAATGATAACTTAAGTCGTTTAAATCGTAATTCCAACTGCAGAGTGAAAAGATCGTATATAATGTTGTCTGAAGTCAGTTTAAATCGGATATAATAGAAAGTCCGGCATGTTTGTAAATTTTGAAATGATTTTGCTCCCGCGTGGGCTTCAAGTGAGAAAATCATCGTCATTTTTTCACTGCAACCAGCAGTGCATACAGAGGTCTAAGAAATCAGATGGAAATTGAGTGATATTGACCAATGAGAGAACTGGAAAATATTGTTGCTGGCAATGATTTGAAGGCTGTGAGAGCAAAATCTTGCGCTCTCTTGCATTTTTCCGATAAGTACGAATAAGGTGTCGGATAACGCCCAATTGGTGTAGTTTTCGTCGTTTAAGAAAGAAATTGAATTAATGCCTCCACTTTGGTAGGTAAATGCTGTTTTTCAACTTTCATACGATTCATAGGAATAAAGCTACAAATGTGTTTGCTAGGAAGGCTCAACATTTTCAAAATGTTGAAAATATTCATACTCTCACAAATCTGAAAAGTTAAAAGTTTCAAAAGTCTCAAACGCCTTCAAAGTGACTCAAGTATCAAAATCTTAAACAATATTACATTTTTTTGTTCCTCAAATCCAATATATATAAAAGCTATTTCTACTTGTTCGTTTGTGTGTTTTTTTAAACGAACACAAACACATATAGGATCTCAATGAAACTTGACGTTTCTTCGAAGAGAGTCCTTTTTTACTTAACACTAAACCGTACATCTTTCCAGGATATGATGGCTAGCATCTGACAAATGCTAAAACTACTAGCCCACTGAATGTGTACTATGTATGCCGTGACTGGGAATTGGTCTCATGACCGTTGGCTTAGAAGACTTGAATTATATCCTCTAGGCCACGGGTTGCGGCTTTGTTTGTCTTCAATAAACTCAGCCGACTTAAGAGCCAGAGAGCTGAAATTTGGCATGGGTGCTCCTTAGAACCAGGAATGATGAAAAATGTTTTCAGATTTTCGGAAGACCCCTTTTGAAGGGGATCGTCCATGTAAGACAATTATTGTTTTTGCGGTTTTGACGTTATAATACATTGGATTGAGATGAAATTGGCACAAGGGAGTTTTAAAGGACGAGAAATGGATTCCAATTCTACAATTTCGGCAAAAGAAGTCGTTCTCTGTTTTTGCGATATTGACGTTATTATTCATTAAATTTAGTTAAATTGCCACAAGGAAAGTTTAAGGGACGAGCAATGGATTTCAAGTATCAAATTTGGTGCGTAAAGGGTCTGCAAAAGGGGTCGTCCATATTAACTGTTTATGGTTTTTATTGTCCATCGCTATTATCCATCGCATTGGGATTAAAAATTCCACATCAGGATTTTCAGAAACGGGCAATTAAATGGATGTAAAAATGAGCACTTTTTAATAAGAATTCTTTTACTGAAAGGTATTTTTTATTGAGGGTGAGCAATATTTCACTTTGTTTAAAAAACATAATCATATTTTATCACATATTCATAATTGCTTACGAAACGAAGTTCATATGGGATCAGCTAGTTACTTATTAAAAAAAGACGGTAATTTGATAACAATGTATTCATAATTTAGCAGATATTGACTACAACGACTCGTTCAATGAAGTTGTCGGAAATTTAACATTTTTTTGCTCTCTCGTTTAATTAAGTTGCAATAATTGAAATAATTCACGCATTGCTCACAATTTTATTGCTTCCGGCTAATCGGATCACTATAAAACGGAAAATTCTGTTTGTTTTGAGTTTTTATTGGCTTGATGAGAATTTCGACCACCACAGAAAAAGAGACACTTTTCGCCATTCCTACCATGTGCAGCTGAATTGAAACTGACAGTGGCCTAATAAGTTGCATTTGTTTATTTTCCTCGAAAAAGACCGGAGCAAAAAAATGGTTAACCGGACTTAAGGTGATTAAAATGACAGAATTAAATTATCAATTTTGTTGTACAATGTATAAATTCGCGGGTTTTATAACCGTCTGGAGACTGGAGACCATCATCGGCAACAATAAGTTCATTACCCAAATGCAGTTCTTAAAACACGGACGGAAACAACGACGAAATTATAGCTGCGCATCGCGTCGTGTCTCTCGGCGCAGTTTGAGCTTATTTCCGATCCCCATTAATACAAGCGCGCTCCAGCTTGCGGGTGTCAATGTTGCAGTTTTGAAACGGAATGTGTGCAGCGCTGCACCATTTATTCCCTGTAAACTCCTGCCGAGAATCGACAAACAACAATTAAAATCTTGTCACCTCAGCTGGATGTCTACAACAAGAGCAGCGCAGCGAGGTGCTGCGGTTGGTGTATGGGCGTGGGCGTATTTAATTTTAGAGCGTTCAAGGTGGGTAAGATATAACGATTCAAATTGGTAAAGCACTATTACGAATACAAAGTCGGGTTGGCAGGTAATTGAATTCACACTTTCAAAAGCAGAATTCTCAATTCCACTACTTAATCAAAAAAAAAAAAAAAATAGTCGTCTTAGAAAGTTTTGCTTACTTACACCAGAATAAACTAATGTGTATCAACATTTCAAATTTATTTGTTCAAACAAATATGTTTTTTGCTTTCTTCCTTAAATTCCGACCCCCTTGAATTTTATCCTGGCAAAGTTCTTAGCATTTTGGTTCAATGAATTATACACCGTGCAATGATTCGATACGAACAGTCAATTGAAAAATAATTGTGGTTCTCCACACAAGGTATTTTAAATGTTTCTGTCTTTTTAAAATGAATAAGTGTAATTAACAGTAACTACACCATTTTAATAAAACGTTTTTTGAGCTCATACAACCGTTTCTAAAAACTGTTGAATGGATGTAAATATTTTCGTTGGAATCTTAGTATAAAGTACCCAAAAATTTGAATTACCCCTGGATACACACCCCGTTTGATTTTGGCACAATTTAATTTTGGTTTTGACAACATTCGATTTAGACAAGGTTCTATAATCGGTCTAAAAAAAAACATTACCTGACATCCGAACCCAATTTTTAATTTTTTTTAGTTTTATTGGCCCATTCCAAGGGATCGTTTGCTAAAAATAAAAAAAATGCTTCAGGTCATAAACCAAAGAATTCTCATACTTTCGCTATGCATTTTTTAACATATTAGATAAAGTAGGAATAAATAAATCAATCACAGAGAACTTCCATTTTTTCTTGTTCAGAGATCTCTCGCTCTATCCCAGAGTGCCCTGGCTCTGTTCTTCTCTCACAAATGTAATATTTTTTTTTAACGCGTGGCCTTGCATTATTTAATTACATAGTATTCCGTCTTACGACATAACTTGACGAACATAATTCCTAAAATTCACTCGGTTCATAGCAACCGTTCTCCAATTTCTCGGGCACCCCACGTTCGCCAGATCACGCTCCACTTGGTCTAACCACCTCGCTCGTTGCGCCCCTGCTCGTCTTGTTCCTACCGGATTCGTAGCGAACACCTGTTCTGCAGGACAGTCGTCCGGCATTCTCGCAACATGTCCCGCCAAGCGTATCGGGCCAGCCTTCACCACCTTCTGGATACTGGGTTCGCCGTAGAGTCGCGCGAGCTCGTGGTTCATCCTTCGCCTCCACACTCCGTTCTCCTGTACGCCGCCAAAGATGGTTCTTAGCACTCGTCGTTCGAATACCCCGAGTGTACGCAGGTCCTCCTCGAGCAATATCCATGTGTCATATGCAGGTTACACTTCGTGCGAGTGCTAAGTCTTCTCGACCGCAGTTGCTTGTGGAGTCCATAGTAGGAACGACTTCCGCTGATAATTTGCCTCCGGATCTCACGGCTGGTGTCATTGTCTGCGGTCACCAGTGAGCCGAGATAGACAAAATCTTCGACTATCTTGTAACAGTTGTATTTATTAGTCATGTATTCAGTAACGTATTTTGCGCACACAAGTAGCACAGAATTAGAAAAAATATATGCTGAAGTTCTCTCAGTGTGGAACTTTTCACATCACTCTGGAACACCCCTCGTACGGTGTAAATGTCAAAAAAAAAAAAACTAAAAACGAAGAAATCATTTTTCGGAGTGTCGAAAAGAAAAAAAAAAAAATACGGAAAATTGCTGACGTGGTGTTTGAAGGAAAAAGCGCGCGGACACTTTTCTTATTGAGCGCGTTGGTGAAAAGCGTCGGTTCGACCGTAACCGGAAGGCGGAGGACGATCAGCAGGATCCGGACATCACCACGATAGTCGACATTCTCCGGTGCCGATTCCGGATTGCACCGAGCAAGAATTCAACGGTTCTGGCGGCTGCTGGTTGTCCCGCCCATCAAAACGGTTCGGAAAACGCTGCGGGGAAGGCCTTGGAGGCTCAGACACAGCGCTCCTTTCAAAGCTGCAAAAAACTTTGAGCGGGCTGATTGCCGAAGACCAACGGGCAGAGCCAGTCAGTCGGAGCGCACTACATCGCATTGGCATTAGGGAAGACCCATAGCATAACAGCCCCAATATCGGGGCTTTTCTTTGTTTTTTGTTTCCCCTCTTTAGTCCCCAGCAGCCAAGCCGTAGCCACGCCACGTCAACTCACGTCGGTGCGCCTCACTGTTCGCCAGTCACCTGCGCCGGGTACGATCAAGCGATCCGCATCCGGGTTGCCAACGGGCATCGCAGCAGCCAGGTTCCGTCGTCTGGTGATGACAAGTCTGCCAACCGGGCAGCAGCAACAATAACAGCCATCTGGGCTTGGTCCGACAAGCGATCCACATCCGGGTCGTCAACAAGCATCGCAGCAGCAAGGTTCCATCGTCCGGTGACAACAAATCTGCCAACCGGGCGTCAGCAACAACAACAGCCATCTGGGCCTGGGTCGATCAGGCGATCCGCATCCTGGTCGCCAGCGGGTATCGCAGAAGCAAGGTTCCGTGGTCCGGTGACCGCAAACTTGACAATCGGGCATCAGCAACAACAACAGCATCGCTTCGCAAGCCATCGCAAGAAGTCATCCCAGAATCGGACTTTGCTGGGGCTCCTCAGAGGCCTGCGAGCGACCGTAGCAGAAAAATTAGATCCGGTTTCGACATCCGGCCAGCTTTGGTTCATCGATCACAAGGGAAGTACCCACCAAATGATCGCGACAACATTCTCGCAAGGCATGAGATGCGAGAAGGCCACCATCTTGATCCGTGCTGCATCGCTAGCGGAATCCTGTGTTGTTGGAACAGCACTCTTGGCAGATCAACAGTTTGATGGCAGTGGGCACTCGAGTCGATAGGCGAGCAGATACCTGTAGTGCATGTGCATGCCGCGCCGGAAGTAAAGTCAGAGTGAGTAAGACGTTTCTTTGAATACATGCAATCACGAGAACATAATTTTTATTAGTTGTGGCATATTTGGTGATGAGGAGCTTTACCGTGCGCACTCCCACGCCTTTTCATATTAAGAAAAATCTCCAACATTGGCGCCCAACTACAATTAACCCACATTTTTGATTGTTTTTGTGGTATTTTTATGTTGCTGTTTAGTTTATGCAGCATATTTTGAAGTTTAAAAGTTTGGCAATTTGTATTTAAGATTATTAGACCCTTTTTTCAAAATGGATATGGATCCAGCTTGTCTTTCTGAAGACGAGGTGAGTTATGAGTTGGCGCTACGTCACGTAGCAAATTTAAGCTCTCTTCCTAGAAGAGCGAAAGCGTTGAAACTTCGGCAAATTATGCTAGAAGATATAAGAAGCAATAAAATTTACGACAATTCTTCGCACATAATGGATGCGGAGCAAAATATTCGTGTCTGTCAAGAACGCGTACATACTTTGCTTGATCAATTAAAAACGGCCTACAAAGCAGCCGATTATCAGTTTATGCGTCAAGCCATTTCGCGTCTGATTCATTATCGGGATCGTCTAGCGATAGTTGAACCAACATCAAAGCTAGAAGACATGTATAAAACTCTCACTCTTCTGGTTCAATGTTCATTAGAGGACATTGAAGACGTGTTAAATAATCCGCGAAAGAAAGTAAGTGGACAAGTGCTAAGTGCTAGTGAGGATTATGGTGCAGCAGCAGTGGATCTGAGCGCATCCCGAGCCGAGTCGAGCAGAACAGGAACCATTCCAAAAGCTTCGAGGGACAGGATCGCAGCCAGCTCGAATCAGCTAGTCGACATCGGAAAGGAGCAGCCAGCTCGCAGTGCATCGCAGTCGGAGGCCAACTCATTCAGTTCAGGACGCGAAAGCACGTACTTAGGGAATTCACCATGGGTGAGCGGAGTTGCCGCAGTTGAAGAACCAGTTTCGAGGAGACATCTGCAGAGGCAACTGCTTTCAGACCGAGAGCGCAACGTGCACGAATCGCAGCAGGCAGCATCATACCTGCGCGGCGCTGAAGAACATAATTTTGGGTCACAGCCACAACAGTTTAGTCGTCATCGTGCAGCTAGAAGCAGCGAGAAGCTTGGGTTTCAGGAAGACGACTCTGCTCCGCCACCGTACGCTTCAAGAGAAGCGGGAGAGTCATTTGCGAGGAATGAGTACAGCCGTTTAAGAGATGAATTACTGGAGCGATATATGCGACGTGAACAGGAAGCAAACCAACAACGGCGCTGGGAAGACCGACGTTCTTCGAGCAAGGCGATTCACAATTGGCAGATTTTCTACAAAGGTGAGAGGGATGGCGCGTCGTTGAACGAATTTATTCAAAGCGTGGAGGTGTTCGCATTGTCAGAAGAGGTTCCGGAGCAAGTTTTGTTGCAGAACATCAAGCACTTATTGAAAGGTGATGCTTTAAAGTGGTACGCGAGAGCATTCTTGAGAGGCGATTTGAGATCCTGGGGTGATTTCAAGCGGTTAATCCGGGGAGAGTTCCTACCAAGCAGCTACGCATACATTTTGAGGGCTGAGGCATATCATCGGCTCCAAGGGGAGCAAGAAACTTTTAGTGACTTCTTCGCAGACATTTCTACACTGTTCAGCTATGCAAATCCTCCCGCAACGGATAGAGAGAAATTGTTTATAATAAAAAAGAACATGAATTCTACGTACGCTCCGGTAGCAGCAGCACAGCAAGCAGCTTCGGTTGAACAACTGGTAGAAGCATGTAAGGAATTCGACGAGCTCAGAAAGCTCCAACAGCTGCAGCGGCGAATGCTACTTCCGGCAGCATCGCTGTTAGAACCATCGCTCGCTACGCCAGTGCCAGTACAACGCGCTAATCGCAGTGCTCCGATGAATCAGCGCTACGGAAGAGTCAATGTGCTAGAAGAAATGAACAGTCGCAGAAATGAAGAAGCAGTGAGTTCATACGGTGAATCGTCGGTGATCAACAGTAGCAACAAGGTGGAAGATCGTTTGGAGGAACTGATTCATCAGGTCGACGCATTGAGGGTGAGATTTGAACGCAGGGAGCAAAACACTACAAACACGCGGGAAAATCAATCGCGACCGGCCGTGTCCGGTCAGGAGCAACCAGAACCAACGAGCGTAAACACTCGACCACCAATGATTTGCTGGAATTGCGACGAGGAGGGACATCGCTTTATGGATTGTTCCAAACCACAAGCGATACTATTCTGCTATCGGTGTGGGCAAAAAGGTTTTTCGTTAAGGAGCTGCCCAAGTTGCCGTCATCGTTCGGGAAACGCCCCGGCGGGGAACTAGTAACGGAGGGACCAAATTCCTCGCCATGTTTTGATGATCCTTCCCAAATACCGGATTTCAACAACATCAACTCTTTAGTCATCAATCTAAACAACGACAATCGACCGCATGCAGTAATCGAAGTCCTGGGAAAAAGCATCACTGGTCTGTTAGATAGCGGGGCGAACTGCTCGCTTCTCGGAGGAAGCTGTGTACAGCTAGTGGAGCAGCTAAAATTGCGGAAAGGATCGTTGGCTGGAGGAATTAAGACTGCAGATGGAACGGAGCATCATTTCCAAACGTTTGTTCGTCTACCTATTGCTTACAATGGAAAGACCCGAGTAATCCCAGTATTGCTTTTACCGACCCTGCCGGATTGCGTGATTCTGGGGATGAACTTTTGGAATGAATTCGGAGTCAAGGCCATATGCTGTAGCATGAAATTACAAGGTGAAGTCCAGGGCAACGATGAAGAGGAGGTCAACAGTAACTTCGACAGCAACGTAACGAGCAAGAGACATCAGCAGAAGCAGTTGTGGCCGGAACAATCAGTCATCCTAGAAGCAACAGTAGCAAACTTCCCTACAGCAACGGAAGGTCGTCTGGGTCGCACGAATCTATACACACACCGCATTGAAATCGGGGATGCGCAACCGAAGAAGCAGCGTTACTATGTGATGTCGAAATACGTGTTGGACGAGGTAAACAAGGAAATAGACCGAATGATAAAGCTAGACGTTATCGAAGAAGCTCGCTTTTCGCCGTGGAACAACCCGCTGGTAGCCGTGAAGAAGAAGACGGGCCAATATAGAGTGTGTCTGGATGCTCGCCACCTAAACTCCATCATGATCAATGAAGGCTATCCAATCCCGCAGATTGCAGCAATTATGAACAACCTCAGCGGCTGTAAGTTCATTTCATCGATAGACTTAAAGGACGCATTCTGGCAAATACCACTTGAAACAGCTTCAAGGCAACTCACGGCATTTACGGTACCTCAGCGAGGCCACTTTCAATTTAAGGTGGTTCCTTTCGGGTTGTGCACCGCTAGCCAAGGACTGGAGAGAGTAATGGTGACCATCTTCGCGGATATGGAACCAAAGGTCTTCCACTACCTTGACGACATTATTGTGTGTTCGGAGACCTTTGAAGAGCATATAAAGTTACTCGAAGAAGTGGCCAAGAGACTTCGTGCAGCTAATCTGACAATTTCTGCTGAAAAATCCTGTTTCTGTAGGAAGGAGATAAAATACCTGGGATATGTGTTAAACCAAGATGGCTGGATGGTAGATCCAGAGAAAACAAGCTGTGTAGTCAATTTTCCGATTCCAACAACCAGGAAAGAGGTGCAGCGCTTCATCGACATGTGCAACTGGTATCGTCGGTTTGTAGCAGACTTCTCGGAGATAGCGGCGCCTCTCACGGAGCTTACCAAGGTAAAGCACAAGTTTCGTTGGACGATTGAAGCAGAAGAAGCCTTTCTACGACTCAAATCAGCCTTAGTATCTACACCGATTCTCGCGCCACCGGATTACACGAAGCAGTTCGCGATCGCTTGCGATGCGAGTGATGTAGCGATTGGAGCAGTACTCACGCAAGAAACTGATGGTCAAGAGCATCCAATATGCTACTTCTCACAAAAATTATCGACAGCAGAGCGGAAATATTCGGTGACGCAACGAGAGTGTCTGGCAGTAATCAGAGCCATCGAGAAATTCAGAGGATACGTAGAAGACGTTCATTTCATCGTGTATTGTGACCACTCTGCCCTCAGTTACCTCAAAACGATGAAGAATCCTACAGCGCTGATGTGCAGATGGCTGCTACGACTCAATGCTTTTGATTTTGAGATTCGCTACCGAAAGGGATCGGTAAATGTGGTTCCAGACACCCTGTCCAGGATTGTGGCTTCAGTAACATTCACTCAAGGTTCAAATGCAGATGACTGGTATGCTAGAATGAAGCAGAACGTTAAAGAAACGCCGAACAAGTTCGCCGACTTTCAGATCATTCAGGACGAGTTGTATAAGAATTGTACCTCCAAGGATGACGCCGGGAACACTACGCATCGTTGGAAGAAAGCAGTACCCAAGGAAAATCGTGTCGAAATCATGCGGAAATTCCACGACGCACCTTCAGCCGCGCATCTGGGATTTCAAAAGACATTGCAGAAAATTCAGGTACACTTCTACTGGCCGAAGATGAGAGAAGAGGTTGCACGGTACGTCAAGCAGTGCAATGTTTGCAAAGGTAGCAAAGCAGCAAACTCCAAGATGATGCCTCAAATGGGGAAGCTAAAGCCAGCACGCACCCCATGGGAACTAATTTCCATAGATTTTGTCGGTCCTTTAACACGCTCACGTTCTGGTAACACGGTTATGCTTGTCGTGGTGGATTGGGTTACCAAGTATATCGTCGTTCATCCGATGAAATCAGCGGATTCTGGCAAGATGGTGGAGTTCCTCGAGAATCAAGTCTTCCTGAAGTTCTCGCGTCCAAGAATAATCCTTTCAGACAACGGAAAACAGTTCATCTCATCTGCCTTCAAATCTCTTTTGAGCAAGCACAACATACAACACATGCTAACGGCATATTATTGTCCTATGGTGAATAACGCAGAGAGAGTCAATCGAGTCTTGGTAACCTGCATACGATCGTTGATCGACGAGGATCATCGGACCTGGGACGAGCATCTGCCTGCAATTTGCGCAGCCATCAACAGCGCCAAGCATGAAGTAACAGGAACCAGTCCGCACGTCGCAAATTTTGGAAGAGAACTAATTCTGCACACCGATTTGTACACTCAGGAAGGTCTGAACACCGACGAAGATCCAAAAATCGCTCTGGATATCCGTTTATCAACGATCAAGCGCATACAGGAGTTTGTGATGAAACGAATCCGGAACAACCATGCGAAGTCGAAGGAGCGGTATGATTTACGAAAGAGATCTGTGATATTCAACGTAGGAGATCTGGTATGGCGAAGAACTTTTACCCAGTCTTCTAAGGTGGATCACATAAATCGTAAACTAGATCCGAAATTCCTGCCAGCGATAGTGAAAGCAGTACTTGGTACCAACCTGTACACTCTTGAAGATGTGTCAACCGGGAAACGTGGTCAGTACCACGCTAAGGATATCAAAGCGGACTAAGAACGATTTTTTGGAGCTATGTAAGCATTAACGCTGACCACAAGCTCACTTGGAGCAGAAAACACGAAATGGAGAAGGCTGAAGGACCAACATCATCTTTGAAACCTCGCCTCCAACTACTCGGAGCAAATTATGCAGAATTCTTCCACTCAAACAACTCAATGGAACACAGCTGATGCCAATTCGTCGCTAGTACACCGACGAACACGAAGAAGTAGGCGTTCATGAAGGAGACAACGGCCTTGCGTGGGACCAGCGTCAGCTGCACGGACTCTGAGAACTCGGCCATGCAGTTCGTCAGAATTTGGGGAGGGCCGGCAACCTTGCGTGGGATTGCCGCCGCTCAGTGTCCTGAAAGCAATCCTGTCATTCACAGCAGCGTTATCGCGCTTGGGATAGTAGAACTGGTGAGTCACCGTAGCCAGGCGCTACACACCACGTCGCTGCAATTGAAACGATTGTCAGGACACCAACAACCACAAAAACGAATAGCAGGTACACATTCAAGCTATGTAAGCAGACTTCATGTTGCCAACCACGAGCTTTAGACGCCACCTAAATACGAAATCATGATGGCAGACAGACTGACATCTACTCAACCTTGCCTCTCATGCTCTTCGGAGAAAAAGTCATCGTTGTAAATTCTAGGCAGCATCATGAAGAGCCTCCGAAATCATCGAACAACTGAAAGCGAAAACCCGTCAGACTATCAACGGAACGGGGTATGAAAACACCGAAGAGAAACTACGGAGGAAATTCGTCATCGAACAACAAATGCAGCCAGCAGACGCATTCAACGAACCATTGAATGTGATGAAATACCGAATGTAACGGCACACCGACTTCGACAAAACCCGAACACGTCAAGCCAGGAACCCGTCACTTCGCTCTCCTAGGAAAGGAACCGGCGAAACAAAGTCACCACCACAGAAGCGAAGCGACGCAGGCACATCCCGTAAACGACATTACATCGAATACAGCACTGCACTGCAAGTTGTGAGGGGTAGACATCATGACGGCCGCTACCGCCATATCGACTTCAGTGTAGGCTGTGGCACTTCCAAGGCACTCATCTACTCGTTTATCCCGCTATGCACGCAGTACCATCACTGATGATGACGAGCAACATGCTGCTAAAATAAGCACTAACCAAGATTGAAGGCCACGAACTACTGAACAAACCCCATCTATGGCACATCTGTTCAATTTGGACACAAAACCCACTTAATAAGAAAACATAATGAAGAATTCAAGCTTTAACAACGCAATTTAATTCAACTCACTCTTAAATACTATCCATTGGGTCAAGTCAAATATTAAGTACGGTTTGGGGGTCGTCAGGACAAATAATCAAAAGCAACGCGATCTAGAGGCGCGGTTGATAACCTCTATTCTGGACTCCTGACGATTTGGGAACTAAATACTCCCTTTCCTATTGCCTTGCTTAAAATCTTTTGTAGATTAGTTTAAATGCCAAACTTCTTATCTGTAACCTGTTAAATCGTCTAGTTTTTGATTAATTAAGCTATCACGATTTTAGTTAAATGTTTCATGGGATCAATCAGAGTGCAACATTCAGAGACGTTTAGCCACCATGAGATGGCGTTGAGATCACCGTCTAGGCACACAGTGTGGCCGTGTTTTGCAGTTCAGCTGCCGTATAGTATAGTATAGTAATCGTCTTAGCGGTTCAGCCGCTCATCGTAATCAAGTTACGCGTGGGATTTACCCACATTCTCTGATCTTTCTAAGTCTCTGCGCTTCGGAACCTAAGCGCAAGCAGAGAGTTTTTTGTGAGGTTCTTCTAAGCCTCACAAAAAACTCTGATCCCATGATAGGATTGTGTAACAGTTGTATTTATTAGTCATGTATTCAGTAACGTATTTTGCGCACACAAGTAGCACAGAATTAGAAAAAATATATGCTGAAGTTCTCTCAGTGTGGAACTTTTCACATCACTCTGGAACACCCCTCGTACGGTGTAAATGTCAAAAAAAAAAAAAAACTAAAAACGAAGAAATCATTTTTCGGAGTGTCGAAAAGAAAAAAAAAAAATACGGAAAATTGCTGACGTGGTGTTTGAAGGAAAAAGCGCGCGGACACTTTTCTTATTGAGCGCGTTGGTGAAAAGCGTCGGTTCGACCGTAACCGGAAGGCGGAGGACGATCAGCAGGATCCGGACATCACCACGATAGTCGACATTCTCCGGTGCCGATTCCGGATTGCACCGAGCAAGAATTCAACGGTTCTGGCGGCTGCTGGTTGTCCCGCCCATCAAAACGGTTCGGAAAACGCTGCGGGGAAGGCCTTGGAGGCTCAGACACAGCGCTCCTTTCAAAGCTGCAAAAAACTTTGAGCGGGCTGATTGCCGAAGACCAACGGGCAGAGCCAGTCAGTCGGAGCGCACTACATCGCATTGGCATTAGGGAAGACCCATAGCATAACAGCCCCAATATCGGGGCTTTTCTTTGTTTTTTGTTTCCCCTCTTTAGTCCCCAGCAGCCAAGCCGTAGCCACGCCACGTCAACTCACGTCGGTGCGCCTCACTGTTCGCCAGTCACCTGCGCCGGGTACGATCAAGCGATCCGCATCCGGGTTGCCAACGGGCATCGCAGCAGCCAGGTTCCGTCGTCTGGTGATGACAAGTCTGCCAACCGGGCAGCAGCAACAATAACAGCCATCTGGGCTTGGTCCGACAAGCGATCCACATCCGGGTCGTCAACAAGCATCGCAGCAGGAAGGTTCCATCGTCCGGTGACAACAAATCTGCCAACCGGGCGTCAGCAACAACAACAGCCATCTGGGCCTGGGTCGATCAGGCGATCCGCATCCTGGTCGCCAGCGGGTATCGCAGAAGCAAGGTTCCGTGGTCCGGTGACCGCAAACTTGACAATCGGGCATCAGCAACAACAACAGCATCGCTTCGCAAGCCATCGCAAGAAGTCATCCCAGAATCGGACTTTGCTGGGGCTCCTCAGAGGCCTGCGAGCGACCGTAGCAGAAAAATTAGATCCGGTTTCGACATCCGGCCAGCTTTGGTTCATCGATCACAAGGGAAGTACCCACCAAATGATCGCGACAACATTCTCGCAAGGCATGAGATGCGAGAAGGCCACCATCTTGATCCGTGCTGCATCGCTAGCGGAATCCTGTGTTGTTGGAACAGCACTCTTGGCAGATCAACAGTTTGATGGCAGTGGGCACTCGAGTCGATAGGCGAGCAGATACCTGTAGTGCATGTGCATGCCGCGCCGGAAGTAAAGTCAGAGTGAGTAAGACGTTTCTTTGAATACATGCAATCACGAGAACATAATTTTTATTAGTTGTGGCATATTTGGTGATGAGGAGCTTTACCGTGCGCACTCCCACGCCTTTTCATATTAAGAAAAATCTCCAACAATCTCCAGCTCGTCGCCGTCGATCGTGATCTTGGTATTACTGGACAAGCAGGTTCGGTCGGTCTCGGATCCGCTGGCCAGCATGTACTTCGTCTTGGACGTATTAATCATCAACCCAATCCTTCCTGCTTCGCGTTTCAGTTTGCGATAGATCTCCTCCACTGCCGCAGATGATCTGCCGACTATATCAATGTCATCGGCAAAGCAGATAAGTTGACTGGATCTGTTGAAAATCGTGCCCCGCATTTCGCCCATCACTCGTCGAATAACACCTTCTAGCGTCACGTGTAACATCATGCAGGATAGACCATCACCTTGTCGAAGACCCCTGCGCGATTCGAATGAACTCGACAATTCACCCGAAATCCGCACACAGCACTGCGTTCCATCCATCGTCGCCTTGATCAGTCTGATCAGCTTCCCGGAAAAGCCATTCTCGTCCATGATTTCCATAGCTCGTTACGGTCGATCGTGTCGTATGCGGCTTTGAAGTCGATGAATAGATGGTGCGTAGGGACTTGGTGTTCCCGGCATTTTTGGAGGATTTGCCGTAATGTGAATATCTGGTCCGTCGTTGACCGTCCCAATCTCAATACAAATCCATACCAAATTCGTTTCCTTTCGACTCATTCATTCTAGACATCTTGAAAAAACTGTAGTGCCCCCCTCTCTTCCTATTTTTTAGCTGGGATTAAGGAGAGGTCTCAAACAACCATAGAGTTTTATCCGTATCCAAATATCATTCCATGTCAAATTCCATTCCATTTGCTTGATTATTTCTTCAGTTATGCAAAAAATTATATGAGAGTTCCCTCCCCCTTTCTGTTTCTCCAATAGAAGGTGAGAAGGGCTTTCAATGAACCATACTGGGAACATTTCGTGCACCCAAATACTCTCGCATTCAAAATTTTATTCCCCTCGCTTGATCATTCATATAGGGTGAGTGATCCTACTTTGGACCTAGAGCCTACTTTGGTCCTAAAATGCCGAAAACTATAAATAATTTCATTTTGCTAGCATAAAGGGTGGTTCGGTCAATACTTGGTCAAGGGAAAATGCGTGGAAATCGGTGAAATCGTTTATTTAAAAAATCAAATTAAATTTCTTTTTCAAGTTTAATTAGCATAAAATTCAACAAAAATATTCAGTCAGGCTTCCGCTTTTCCAAATCCGAATTGCCGGGCTTTACGCTTAACCCCTGCCATCAGATTTTGTACAGCCACCTTGTCCACGTTCTTCGCCACAGAAAGCCAGTTTGCCTAGAACTGCTGCTCGTCTTTAGCAGTTTTTTTGGTTTTCTTCAGATTCCGCTTGACAATAGCCCAGTATTTCTCAATTGGGCGGAGCTCTGGCGTGTTGGGAGGGTTCTTGTCCTTGGAAACCACCTGCACGTTGTTGGACTTCGTACCACTCCATGGCCTTTTTACCGTAATGGCAAGATGCCAAATCCGGCCAAACCAGTACGGAACAACCGTGTTTCTTCAGGAAAGGCAGCAAACGTTTATTCAAACACTCTTTCACGTAAATTTCTTGGCTGACAGTCCCGGAAGCTATGAAAATGCTGCTTTTCAAGCCACAGGTACAGATGGCTTGCGAAACCAGATATTTCTTCGCGAACTTTGACAGTTTCATGTGCTTGAAAATATCTGCTACCTTTCCCCTTCCTTTTGCCGTATAAAACTCCTGTCCCGGAAGCTGCTTGTAGTCGGCTTTGACGTAGGTTTCGTCGTCCATTACCACGCAGTCAAACTTCGTCAGCATCGACGTGTACATCCTCCGGAATCGCGCTTCGTCCGTCGTATTTTGTTTATCATCGCGATTTGGAGTCACTACCTTCTTGTAAGTCGATAGTCCGGCTCATTTCTTAAGCTCGATGCACGGTTGTAGACGATACACCCAGCATCTCGGAGAGAGAGGTTAGGGTTTCCCTTGAAACTACCGGCAACTCTCTTTGTCGTCTCAGCGGCTTCCGGTTTTCGATTTCCCCCCCCATCCAGACTTTCTGGCTGTCGACAAATGTTCCCCAAACACTTTAATTACATTTGTAACGGTTGATTGGGCAACTTTTAGCGGTTTTGCCAGCTTTGCGTGCGAGTTGTTCGGATTTTCACGATGCGCGAGCAAAATTTTGATACGCTGCTCTTCTTCCTTGGACGGCATTTTGACAACTGAAGAGTGAATTCCAAAATCAAAATAGGAGCAACATTCTACACACACACCTTCAAAATGAGGGGTGTTCAGGTTTTTTAAGTTCAAAATTGAAAGAAATACGTCGAGTTGATATTGACCAAATTTTAACCGTATCACCCTTTATGTCCGCTTTTCCCGATCTTGAAGGTTCCATCTTACCTGAACTAGCAACTTTTTTTTTCAAGAAATTTCAGAGTAGAGAAAATGACATCAAATTCCCAGCAAACATTTTAGTAGCTATATTCATATGCTGTATTGATAAACATTCCAAATACATTATAGAATGATCGTATGAAAGTTGAAAAAAAACAGCATTTACCTACCAAAGTGGAGTCAAGATAATTACATCAATTTTTTTCTAAAGCGCCGAAAACAACACTAACTGGGCGTTATCCGACACCTTATTCGTACCTGTCGGAAAAATGCAAGAGAGCGCAAGATTTTGCTCACACAGCATTAAAATCGTTGCCAGCGACAATATTTTCCAGTCCCCTCATTGGTCAATATAACTTAATTCCCATCTGATTTTTAGCCACCTAGATGCACTGCTGGTTGCAGAGAGAACATGATGATGATTTTTTCACTTGAAGTCCGCGTGGGAGCAGAATCGTTTCAAAATTTACAAACATGGCGAACTTTCCATCATAACCTGTTTCAATTGACTTCAGACGAAATTCTATACGATCTTTTCACTATGCAGTTGGAATTGCAATTCAACTTAAGTTAATTGTAAACGACTTAAATTATCATTTTATATACGATTTCATGATTGCTGAGTTGTGCATCCTGATAGATTTTTTTTTGTTTTGTTTACTTTAAGGGGGGGTAGGGTCTAACACTTTCAAAAAATCGATTTTTTTATTTTTTTATTTTCTTATTGTAAAACATTTCAAGAATGTTGTGTGAAATTTTCAAGTCAATTGAAGCAAAACTGTAGAAATTATAGGCCTTTATCTCCTCCTATCTAATACTGCAAGAAAGCAAGAGCAGAAACTTCAAACGCGTTTTTCTCGAAAGCACATTTTTAAAGTCCGTGGACATCGTCATTTGAAAACTACTTATCCGATTCTTTTCAAATTTGGAGCATATTTTTTACATATAAAATACCAGACCGCAACGTTTTTCTTTTTTGTTTTTTTTACTTTGGGGAGATTTTACTGGTGAAAAATGGCGGATTTTTTCGTGAAAAATCCTAGTTTTCACTTCAAACAGCCACAAAAATTTCATAAATTTTTTTTTAAGTTAAATAAAAACGTTGGGGTCCAGAAAAACATCTATTAAAAATATTTTGCTCGGATTTTTTGACTTCAGATGATTCTGTGCTGAGATACAGTGTCCACCGTAAATCCTGTTTTCTAAAAGGCATCCTCGAAAGTGCTCCGTCACCGGCTCATTTTTCAATATTTTTCTACGAAAAAATTACTAAATGTTCTTTTAACAATGCTTTGTATGATGCAAAAAATTTGAATATATTTGTTTAAACGATAGCTCTAGAAAAAAATCGTGAAAATGATGTTTTTTTATACCCGTTAGACCCTACCCCCCCCTTAATGAGACCTTATTTGCTGTAAATCAACAAAGGGTCTCGAAAGTGTTAATACACCTAGGAAAACATATTCCCATAATTGGATTTTTTTTTCCAAACATTGTAAATTCCGAAATACTTAAAGTGTCCGTTTTACTCGCTTTCCCCTAAATTTTAATATGAATCTCAAAATTCTCTGATTTTTACTACAAAATCTATCAGCTAAAACTGGAAACTTCAAGTAATTTAACAAATTCAAGGTTGTGAAATTCGGATCAATGGTTGGCAAGTTATCACTATTTGAATTTTTATGACCGACTTTTTCAGGAACTTGGTTCTACTTTTAAGTGTTTATATAGATATTCAAAGCTACTTAACTCGTATCACTCTGATCGTTGGACCAGATACGCGCTCCGATTATGTTGAATCTATTTATCTGAAAATTGTACAAAGTATGTTTATGCATGAGACTATTCGCCTGATAAGTATTACCTTAAAAAGACTACAACTGCATCCTGTTTAGCTTTTTGCTATCAACATTTCCCACGACAAACAAATAATTTGTCCAAACCAAAAACCTTTCCATATGGTCAATCCATCGAGTTCCCACCACAATCCGAGGAAAATATATTTGTCCAACACATGTTTTTGAATCTCAAACAAGCCAGAGAAAATTTCCACATGTAACTAACCGCAATCTTTCGACAGTCCCTCATCGAAAACGCTCAAAAGTTTAGTTCCACTTGCAGTTGTGATTTACGGCAAATCCTCAACATGCAACGGACACACTTGACAGCATATATTTTCGTAAGTGCGGTTTCCTTCGGACGTTGGATTAAGACATCAGGATGGCTGTTAACAAGCTTCTGCTTCTGTCGTTAATTGCAAATAATAAGCCACTCATCACGTGCGGTTTTGGAGCTGTATGTTTTGAAAATTTCTTGTGTCTTCATTTTTCGAATTTTTTTTTTGGGCAAAAATTTAAGTTTTATCAAAGTTTGTTGCCGTGTTTTTAAAAAAATGAAGGAAATTTTATTGACAGCATATTTTGAAATAGGTTGTCCACAGGATTGTATTTTCAGTGTCGAATTTCAATTTCAGAAAGAATTTTTCTGTTCATATTTTCATCCCCAGTAAATTATCTTCATCGTTTTAATGAGCCTGTCTAAACACATGCATCAAGCACCATCTGTAGGCAACTATACCGCAGATTTATGCAAACCTCTTTATGCAAACATGCAAAGCGTCGATTTCACACATCGTGATTTGCCGAGAAAACCGACAACCTGACATGAAGGACAGCAAATTTGGTTAAAGATCCGCGCTCTGCCAATCTAAGCCGTTCAATTAAGCCATCACTTTTGATGGGTTGTGGTTTTTTGTTTTGAATTTCTTTGTTTTGTTTCTCATCGGTTGATTCGTTGCAAAACTAATTGAGGGATTTGATTTACCAATCACGTTGGAAATAAACCATCTGAATATTACTCTCGATAAAGCATCAATGGTTTCGATAAACCTAAATTCAGAATATTCGGAAACCTTAATTTGAAAATACACAGAAAGCTTGTTATCATTGTCGGAAGCTATGTAAAATTTTCAACCCGAAAGGGTTAGATCCTGTTAATGAATTTAATTCCTGTGATTACTATCATTAGTGTAGCTCTCGGAACGGAGTTCAAAAAACTAACCCACAATCCTCTTGATTGGTTTAATTTTCGCTAAATGACGGCAGCATGAAGCGTGCTGTTAGGAAAATAAAAAGCAGCTTAACGAAGGTTGTTTTCCATTTCAAATGTTTATTCCTCCAACAACGGTGTGCTTTTAGCTGAACAAGTTGAACATATTTCCCTTCAAGCTTCTACCGACCAATGATGAAATGCTCTTAACCTCAGGTGAGATATCTCTTCTCAACATCTGAACCCGCTAACAATGCTCCCAATTAGGGAGCCGAAACATGAACAGGACCCACACAAAAAGGTGCGTAACAAACCCTAACGTCCCCAAAAGAAACAATTTCCTTTGCCAGAAAAAAAATATGGCAGACAAGAATGATTGACTAAATTTTCAGTCCCTCCTTGCTTTCGGTTATAACCCTTACGTTAAAAACTGACGTGATTTTTGCAAATTTTCCTAATAAACTAAATTAAACGTAAAACAACCAAGGGCTGAATTGAATGAACCGGCCGAGCTTTGGTAGCATGTGGTGTGTGAAAATAATTTATTATATTCCTACAAGCACCATTATTATTTAGTCTGGGACTGCAGGACGTCACAACAGTTTTTTTCTGGTTAGCCACGATCGGAAAGTGCAAAAAAGAGCGAAACTTCAAACCGTAGACATGCGCTTGCGAAAAAACACTTGTCACGATTTTTCTAAGATTTGCTACCACTCAATACATACTATAGAATGCCCCATTAAGGATTTTTTTTTGCTGTGCACACTGGATATGGAATGACCCATATATTTATCTTCTAAATAGATCGTAATCATTGCTTTGCAAGAGATTCCTAATATTTATCGAATAAATTATACATATTCGATTGTTTCCTGTGAAGAAGAAATAAAAGATTTATTTTGTTAAAAAAATTGAAATTTTTTCCTTTATAAATATTATCTTAATAAGGTTGTAGACAAACTTTAAGAATTATTTTTAAGTTGAAATACTGGTCCATACCAATTTTAAAAAAAGGATGGGTAGTAGTAGTCAGATTAGTGCGTCAGATTGTTAACTTTTTCTAGTATTTTAAGCATTCGTTGTGTTCTGGTAAAGACATAGATGCAATCTTATTTATTAATAAAAAAACCTAATTTGTATTGGAGTTTTTTTGTTCAGTTTACATTTTTCCTAATTATTCAGCTACCACTTTCAAATATAAATCCATGAAAGCGGATCGGGAGAGTTATCAAAAAATCGTTAGGCTACAGATGATTACAGGAAACATTTGTAAATTATAAAAAAAATATATAAAATACTACCTAATAAAAAAAATTGATTACAGGCATTTCTGAGTCCGTTAGTTAGATCATATTTTTTTCGCTTCAAGCAAAGATAAAGTTTTATGATTAATATGCTCAGCAGATATTTTTTTTTCAAATTTAAATTATTTAATTTAATTTGGAAAAATGGTTGGTTCTGTTAGCACTCAAATATCGGAAAATCTATCTATGAATATATAAAAATGAATCTCTGTCTGTCTGTCTGCCTTATAGACTCGGCAACTACTGATCCGGGAGGCCGGGAAAGGTTCCTATTATGGTTTGAGACCCCTCTCCATCTCTGTAAAGAGGAGGGGCTCCCAGTCAAGAAGGAATGTTTGCATAACTTGCGAACAATTCAAACAAATGGTACCAGATTTGGCATGGGATGGTATTTGTCTGCGAGAAATATTTCTATGAATATTTTTTACCTCTCCATTTTCCCAGTGGATAGATATTAAGGGGGGGGGGGGCTTTCTTATATTTTTTTATAAAACTCGAGAATTATACAAGCAAAAAAATCCAGATTTTGCATGTGAGGATGTTTTGAAACGAGAAATGTTGCTGCAATGATTATTTGAAATCTCTCTCTTCCTTCAGTGGGGGGAAGAAAGAAGGCCGAGGTGGCCGTACAAAATCTGATGGCAGGGGTTAAGCGTAAGTTCCGGCAATTTTTCCTGAGTTTTTCTGAATTCTGAATTTATATTGTTCCTGAATTTTATACTAATTAAAATTGAAAAAGAAATTTAATTTGGTATTTCAAATAAACGAATTAAATAAATCGGTGAATTAAACGCATTTTCCCTTGACCTAATTTTGACCGTATCACCCTTTATAAGTTTCTTCAGTTATTTCAAATTTTTCATCGGTTTGATCCTCCATATGCTTTCAGAGTACCGTAATCCGGGGTAATATTGATCACTTTTTTCAATATATTTCGATTATTTTTTCTGTTAAGGGAAATGTGGCATGTTTTATATTTTTAAAACCACTAGTGGACTCCTCTGAACATAAAACATGGATGCAGAAATTTATTAGGCTTCTTTAAATTTGATTTAAAAATCGTTTTCGCCTCTATTCAGAATTTGTTGCTTTGGGGTGACATTGATCAGTCTCTTTTCTGATGGTTTTAACGAGTTTTATTGATCATAAAGGATACAAAACACCTTCATAATATTTACATATGCTTGTTTAATCAATTTAACATTGATTTCTAACGTTTTATTTTAAAAATATTTATAATCGAAAAAAGAACTATGATGCTGCCTACATTTAGGGGCAAAAATTATAATAATTGCTAAATAGTTTGGGCTTCAAAATACAAATAAAATTTTACCTTCACACATTCCCCGAGGCCTTCCCACTATTTCCATTTTCATTTTTCCTTCAAAGTAAACGATTTTATTAGGTTCGTATCCATTTGTCCAATACGGGCTTACTATTGGAAAATGACCTTATTTTTTGAATATCAAAAATTTATCATTAAATGACTATAAAAGTAGCACTATAATTACTCATATACAAAGAAAAAAAGTTTTTCTTTCACATTAAACAACCCGTTTGCTTCTAAATGCTTTTTGGTATCATCAGAAGAGCTGTTTGTTTGCGAGCCTTGAAAAAAATAGAAATTTTAAGATTTGGAAATTAGATTTTACTTACAGAAAAAAATTTCAAATACAAACCAAATTTTGCCTATTTGATACTCAATTAATAGGCTTTCAAACGTAGAAAACAGTTTTGAATAATTCTAACTATAGACCGAGTTATTGATGATAATGTGGAAAAGTTTATTGTTGGTCAAATTTACCCCGCCGATCAAAGTTACCCCGTTTTACGGTATCTTGGCAAGAGCGATTGACTCTCTAAATGTACTCATTATCTTAAACAGTTGATACCCGGTGAAAAAAGCGCCTTTAAAATACGGAATTACGAAAACCATACTGTTCCGCAAACATTCTCAAATGCTAAATTCACAAAAATATGTAGATACTAGTACAGCAATTTTTTCGACAATATCTATTATGAAGGTTGAAGGAAATTCACAAATGCCAATGATTAATATGACAGCAAACAACCTTACCTGCTCATCTGCCTGAAGACTTCGATGAAAAAAGTGTTATCTATTTTTCTATTGCGATTCTACCTTAGGGCATCCGTCTTACCCGACTTACCCCTAGAGGTAATTTTTTTTGAAAAAGTAACCACGACTTCGCTTTTGTTTTCATCGCTAAAAATTGGTTAAAAATGCTGGATATTCCTCGGATTTTCAACTTTTTGATCGTGTCATTTACACATTGAGGTCCATATTCGAGATATCTCGTTTTTATGTTCGCAGCGAGTGAGCTGCACTTAC
This sequence comes from Uranotaenia lowii, assembly GCF_029784155.1. Lineage (NCBI taxonomy): Eukaryota > Metazoa > Arthropoda > Insecta > Diptera > Culicidae > Uranotaenia > Uranotaenia lowii. Next base: position 98,696,901 of record NC_073692.1, on the reverse strand, counting down.
TCAAATGTTTTAAATCTAACAATGGAACTATGTTCTACAAAATTCAACACAACAACCCTAAGCTTCTAAATTTAAAGAATTTGGTTCAGTGGTTTCTGAAATATTAAATGCAGAATGTTGGTGTTTCCCGGCTTAGATTTTTTCGTGGTCCTTAATGTGTTTACATGAATTTAAAATAGTACATTCAAATAATTCAAAAGTAGTTAATTGAAAAAAAAAATCGAGCAAAAACATTAGTTTTGAAACCTTAAGGTCTTATCAGTTTTTATCGCTACCCGCATGTACATCACATTTACCATGTAATATCTCTTTTATTTATTGAAATACCTGAGTCAAAATTTGTATGCACGAATCTTCAGATCTCGAGGAAACTAATTTAAGAAAAGAATTTACTGTAGTTTTAAATATTTTGTAATAAATTAACATTCGTGTCTGGCTGAAAGGCATTTTTTCCATCCTTCTATATCCTGAAATGGGATAGGGAGGGATCAAGGTTGCCGAAAAAAAAATTCTGTGTTTTTGAGAAAAAAACATCTGACTTTCTGTAAATTTACCAAAAAAAAAAAAATCAAAAAAACTCTTTGATTGTTTTCTGTGATGCTTTTTCCTTCAATCCAATTGAAGATTCATGTTAAATTGGGATTTTTTTTTTACATTAAATTGGGTAAAATCAATTGAAATTACCAATCTTATCATGCTTTTTAAGTAAAAAAAATCTAAATCTTAGATTGTCAAAAAAATATAATTTTGGAAATCCATTCAAAATTAAAAAAAAATCTGTAACATCTGTGAATTTTTCAAAATTCTGTGCATTGTGACACAGATTCTGCGATGAAAATTTGCTTAAACTTCTGTAATATTACAGATTTTGCTGGGATTTCAGCATTCATGGGAGGGACATGAAAACGTTTTTATTTTGTTCCTCTCAGTTATACGCAATACAGTTGCGCTGAAAGGTTAATACCGGTGCACAGTGGTCCAGAAATGAAATTTAGCGGGAAACATTTATTTGCGTCTGTACCTTCAATTTGATGCATTTAATGTCTTAATATTGAAATTAAAATGGGAGATATATGTACATATATGTAATTATTAATCACAAATTCATGATTTATTTTTGGTCGAAAATTCTTTGGATTTTGGATGCCATCGAAAAGTTTTCATAGAACAATATTAAAACTCAAAAAAGCCAATTGGCTTGATCTGTGTTACTTGGGATAGTTATTAATCTCATATAGTGGTTTAGATAAAAAAAAATGCTAGACGTTGTTCATAACGAAGTTTGGTAGCTCACAGTAAAAGTAAAAATATTTAGTTTAAAAATCAAACTTTTGGAAATATTGTTGAAGTGCAACAAACATTTTTGTTGCTCTGACGAGACTAAATCTATCTTCTATATGTATATAAAAAGCAATTTCTGTATGTTTGATTGTTTGTTTGTTTGTTGGTTTGTTTGTTTGTTTGTTTGTTTGTTTGTTTGTTTGTTTGTTTGTTTGTTTGTTTGTTTGTTTGTTTGTTTGTTTGTTTGTTTGTTTGTTTGTTTGTTTGTTTGTTTGTTTGTTTGTTTGTTTGTTTGTTTGTTTGTTTGTTTGTTTGTTTGTTTGTTTGTTTGTTTGTTGGTTTGTTTGTTTGTTTGTTTGTTTGTTTGTTTGTTTGTTTGTTTGTTTGTTTGTTTGTTTGTTTGTTTGTTTGTTTGTTTGTTTGTTTGTTTGTTTGTTTGTTTGTTTGTTTGTTTGTTTGTTTGTTTGTTTGTTTGTTTGTTTGTTTGTTTGTTTGTTTGTTTGTTTGTTTGTTTGTTTGTTTGTTTGTTTGTTTGTTTGTTTGTTTGTTTGTTTGTTTGTTTGTTTGTTTGTTTGTTTGTTTGTTGGTTTGTTTGTTTGTTTGTTTGTTTGTTTGTTTGTTTGTTTGTTTGTTTGTTTGTTTGTTTGTTTGTTTGTTTGTTTGTTTGTTTGTTTGTTTGTTTGTTTGTTTGTTTGTTTGTTTGTTTGTTTGTTTGTTTGTTTGTTTGTTTGTTTGTTTGTTTGTTTGTCCTCTATAGACTCAGCCGTCTTAATAGCTAGAGAGCTGAAATTTGGCATGGATGCTCATTATGACCAGGAATGATGAAAAATGGTTTTAGATTTTCGGATAACCCCTTCTGAAGGGGGTCGTCCATACAAGACAAATATTGTTTTCGCGATATTGACGTTATTTTTCGATGTGTTGTGATGAAAATTTCGACAAGAGTGTTTTGAAAGTCAAGCAATCGATTTCAGGTAAAAAAATAGAGTAAGGGGTCAGCCAAAGGGGTCGTCCATATCAACTATTTAATATTTTTGCGATATTAGCGATATTATAAATCGGATTTTCATGATAATTTTCATATGACAGTTTTGAAGGACGAGTATCCGATTTCCGATATCAAATTTAGGGACAGAGGTCGGCAAAAGGGGTCGTCCATATCAACAATAAAATATTTTTGTGATATTGGCGTTATTATTCATCAGATTTTGATGAAAGTTTGCACATGAATGTTTTGAAGGACGAGCAATCGATTCCAAGTATTAAATTTGAGAACAGGGGTAGGCCAGAGGGGTCGTCCATATCAACTGTTAAATGTTTTTTTGCCATAGAGGCGTTATTATACATTGGACTGAGATGAAAATTGGTTCACGATAGTTTTGAGTGACAGGCAATCAATATTAGCTATCAATTGCAGTGTAAGGGGCCGGCAAAAGGGGTCGTCCATATAACTTTTCAATTTTTTAGTGACATTGACGTTATCGGATTGGTATGAAAATTTGCACATAGGAGTTATTAGAGACGAACAATTAATTCCACTTATCCAAACTTAAGTCAGGGGTCGTTAAAGGGGTCATCCATATTATTAATCACTGTTTTTGCAATATTAACGTACACGAGAGTTTAAAGGGACGGGAAATCGATTTTTAGGTATCAAATTTTTTGCCAGGGGTCGACTTAAGGGGTAATCAATATTAATTAATTTTCTACTTTTTTATGATATTTACGTTACTATGCAATGGATTGGTTTGAAAATTTGCACATGGAGTTTTGAGGGAAGGACAATTTATTTCAGACTTCAGAGATTGTAAAAGAGGCCACCGAAAGGGATTTAATTATTTGGCAATAATTGCGTTGTTATGCAATGATCATGTCACAAATTATACACGAGGATTGAGACGGTCCATTAATTCTGATTTCAATATTTGTATCGAACGACAAAAAAGGGGTCATCAATATTAACTGTTAAATTTGTTTATGCAATTACTGATCAATTTGTGTCTTGCAATAACGAAGTGAGTTTGTATCACATCGAGACGAAAATTCATACATGGGGGTTTTCGGCACGGTCAATTCATTCCTGTTTTCAAATTTAGTTGCACACGACATAAAAAGTGATCATTTTTGCAATTATTGCTTAACAATAAATTTGGAAATGCTTCTAGAAAACGTTTGGCAATTGACTCTCATACAAACTGCTCATGACATATTCCAAGTTGAATGCGAAACGGAGTTTGTATGGGATTAGCTAGTGTATTTATAAATGTACCAGTTAGAAGCTGCTTACACTTTGTCATAAAAAAAAGCAGTTTCAAACAATTCAAAAACATTTAAAAGTTTGCTTCAGTTTAAGCAAAGCGAATTCAATTCAGATGAATAATTGATTTTTTTTGCTTCCTCTCGGTTAACCGATCCTGCAGTTGATTAAGTTTGATTGATATTCTTCATTAATGAATTAGATTACTCAAAACTAATGCACCACAAATTCTTCTCCTGCAAATGAATGATCGCGCATTGTTTTTCACTCTCAACATCCCGTTGATATATGGCAAATAAAGCTGCAGCAAAAAACAAGCTGAGTAATCCTGGAGTGGTCTTAAAACTCATCAACGCTTGTTGGAAAGTGACTAAAGGCGCTTCCATAATGTCTTACGACCCTTCCCAGTGTAGGTATTCTTCAACGGTCCTTGATGGAGGAGCCTCGTTTGCAATGAATGAGAATTTATGGCGCTTAAATCAATAAACCTTCAGGACTAAATTAGATTTTTCCTTGCTCGGATCATTCTCCGGATCGCCAACTGAGTCCCATCTCCCTGATCCTGACCCATCGGTCTCATTGTGGAGGTGCAACAAACCAGAGGATCTCATCAAAAATCCATAAAGTGTGGCAAAAGTGCATCCCACGAAGGACTTTGTATATGGGAGTCAATTGCAAAAATCGCAGCTCGATCACGACTTGGGCCAACCAAAGCGAGCGAAAAAATAATAAAAATAATAAAAGAACAATCTCGGAAACAAAATTACGGAATCGCCGTGTGAAATGGAGGCTCTGGAAATGAACAAATAAATAAATGGGAATTTTTATAAAATAATTTATCTAATTTGTTTACTTTATGTTGTGGCGTCTCTCGTTCCTTTCGAGGTTCCGGATGGCTTCGTTCGGCTTTTCTGCCGTTCAGATCGTTTATGCAAATTCGGGACAGGATTTAATTTTCCAATTTGGAACAAGCCGCCTCTCCCCATGCTGGAGCTGCCTTGCAAAACGAGTAAATCATGGCGCGTATTGGGCGCATACGCCTCAAAATTGGGAGAAGCGCCCCAAAATTGAAAACATAAATTTTTCGGTCCCCATCGACAGGTTGGAAATATGGGTTTAATTTCGATCGGTGTTCGAATGTATGAATCAAGACAAGAGAAAAAAAAGCGAACAATAACATAAATTTGAAAAAAACAAACAAACCGTACCCTAATGCTGATTGGACGCTCGAACTGTGAATAAATTCGTTTTGAGCTGGTCTCAAATTTATGAATTGTAAAATGTTCTCAAAATGAAATCAATATTAGTCAAGTTATCTTATTTAGTTTGAAATAACACAACTTAAGTCATTATTTTGAGTATAATGAAAGACATCTCTCATCAATGTAAGAAATATTTATTTTTCGATGATAACCTTCAATTAAACAACAAACAACAATTTTTCATAGAGAACAGGAGGATGTCTGTCTCAATTCAGAGATTCACTCAGACACGTCTGTCTCTCTCAAGAACAGATCAATGACTCACTTTGTTCTGTATGTTCGTCCAGTGTTGTCAAAATAACAAACGTTGCCATAGAAATTTATTTTATCCTTCATCTTAGTTATATAAATATTCCATTCTTAGTACAGGCTTTTGAAATCTATAGAATTTTTATTTATTTTCTATCCTTCACCTCATCTCTACACAGCCAATTAGTCTTATTTCATTTGAAGGCCAAATCAAAACTAACAATCAGCAACAGCCTTTATAACCTGCACTTTTTAAGCCAATCCGCCTTTTTTCACTGGAAGGCTAAATCAAAACAAACTTTTAAAAAAGCTGGTTCAAAATCTGCGCTTTCTAAGCCAATTCGACGTTTTCCACTGGAATACCAAATAAAAACAAAAGTCAGTAGTAACATTCTTTAAAATCTCCGCTTCATCAGCCATATCCGTATTTTTCTACGGAATGCCAAATTGAAACAATCAACAGCAGCAGCCTTAAAAATCTGCGCTTCAAGAGCCAATTCGATATTTTCCACCGGAAGGCCAGATAAAAACAAACAATCAGCTGCAGCAGCCTCAAAAATCTCCGCTTCCTAAGCCATTAAGAAGAAACTGGTCCAAGATCTACGCTTTCTAAGCCAACCCAATTTTTCCACCGGAAGACCAATTTAAACAAATATCAGGCCGGAAGGCCAAATCCAAACAACAATCAGCAGCAGCAGTCTTAAAATTCTGCGCTTCATAAGTCAAATCTGTTTTTTTTTCTGCTGGAAGGCCAAATTGATCAAAAGCAGTAGCCTTAAAAATCTGTGTTTTCAGAGCCAATGCATTTTCTTCCATTGGTCTTGGCCAGATAAAAACAAACAATCAACTGCAGCAGGATTAAAAATCGCTTCCTAAGCCAACCCATCCATCGGAAGACCAAATTAAAACAAACAATTAGAAGAAGCTGGTTCAAAATCTACACTTTCCAAGCCAATCCGTCTCTTCCACCGGAAGGCCAAATTAAAACAAACAATCTGAAGCAACAGTCTTAAAATTATGTGCTTCCTGAACCAAATCCGTCTTTTTCCATCGGAAGGCCAAATCGAAACAATCAATAGCAAAGAAAAGGCCAGATAAAAACAAAAGATCAGCTGCAGCAGCCTTAAAACTCCCCTCTTCCTAAGCCAATTCGTCATTTCTATCGGAAGGCCAAATCAAAACAAACAATTAGAAGAAGCTGGTTCAAAATCTACGCTTTCTAAGCCAATACAACTTTTCCACCAGAAGTCCAAATCCAAACAAACAACTAGCAGCAACAGTCTTAAAAATCTGTGCTTCCTGAGCCAAATTCAACTTTTTCACCAGGAGTCGAAGTCAGAACAAACAATCAGAAGCAGTAGCATTGAAAATCTGTGCTTCCTAAGCCAATTTGGTCTTTATCGTCCGGAAGAGAAAATCAAAACAAAAAATCAATCAAACAATCCTAAGCCAAACTGTCTTTTTCCACTAGAAAGCCAAATTAAAACAAACAATCAGCAGCAACAGTCTTAAAAATCTGCGCTTCATAAGCCGAATCCGTCTTTTTTTCTACCGGAGGGCAAATCGAAACAATCAACAGTAGCAGCCTGAAAAACTACCGAAAGGCCAGATAAAAACAAAAGATCAGCTGCAGCAGCCTTAAAAAGCAAACAATCAGCAGCAACAGTCTTAAAAATCTGTGCTTCCTGAGCCAAATCCGACATTTTCACCAGGAGTCGAAGTGAAAACAAACAATCAGAAGCAGTAGCATTGAAAATCTGTGCTTCCTAAGCCAATTTCGTCTTTATCGTCCGGAAGGGAAAATCAAAACAAACAATCAATCAAACAATCCTAAGCCAATCCGTCACTTTCCACTGGAAGGCCAAATCAAAACAAACAATCAGCAGCAACAGTCTTAAAAATCTGCGCTTCCAGAGCCTATCCGGTATTTTCCACCGGAAGGCCAGATAAAAACAAAAAATCAGCTGCAGCTGCCTTAAAAAGCAAACAATCGGCAGCAACAGTCTTAAAAATCTGTGCTTCCTGAACCAAATCCGACTTTTTCACCGGGAGTCGAATTCAAAACAAAAAATCAGCAACAGTAGCCTTGAAAATCTGTCCTTCCTAAGCCAATTTCGTCTTTATCGTCTGGAAGGGAAAATAAAAACAAACAATCAATCAAACAATCCTAAGCCTATCCGTCACTTTCCACTGGAAGGCCAAATCAAAACAAACAATCAGCAGCAACAGTCTTAAAAATCTGCACTTCAAAAGCCAAATCCGTCTTTTTTTCTACCGGAGGGATCAAAACAATCAACAGTAGCAGTCTGAAAAATCTGCGCTTCCAGGGCCAATCCGGTATTTTCCACCGGAAGGCCAGATAAAAACAAAAAATCAGCTGCAGCAGCCTTAGAATTCTGCGTTTCCAAAGCCAATCCGTCTTTTTCCATCGGTAGGCCAAATCAAAACAAACAATTAGAAGAAGTTGGTTCAAAATCTACGCTTTCTAAGCCAATCCGTCTTTTCCACCGGAAGGCAAAATTAAAACAAACAATCAGCAGCAACAGTCTTAAAAATCTGTGCTTTCTGAGCCAAATCCGACTTTTTTCACCGGGAGTCGAATTCAAAACAAAAAATCAGCAGCAGTAGCCTTGAAAGTCTGTGCTTCCTAAGCCATTTTCGTCTTTATCGTCCGGAAGGGAAAATCAAAACAAACAATCAATCAAACAATCCTAAGCCAAACTGTCTTTTTCCACTAGAAGGCCAAATTAAAACAAACCGGAGGGCAAATCGGAACAATCAACAGTAGCAGCCTGAAAAGTCTGCTGGAAGGTCAGATAAAAACAAAAAAGTAATCTGTGCTTACTAAGCCAATCTGTCTTTTTCCATCGGAAGACCAAATCACATCAAACAATTAGAAGAAGTTGGGTCTAAATCTGCGCTTCTAAGCCAATCCGTCTTTTCCACCGGAAGGCCAAATAAAAACAAACAATCAGCAGCAACAATATTATTGATCTGCGATTCCTGAGCCAAATCCGTATTTTTCTACAGGAAGGCCAAATTGAAACAATCAAAAGCAGATACTTTAAACATCTGCGTTTCCAGAGCAAATCCGTATTTTTAAATTGGTTTTGGCCAGTTAAAAACAAAAATTCAGCTGCAGCAGCCTTAAAAATCTGCGCAACCTAAGCCATTCCGTCTTTTTCCACCGGAAGACCAAATCAACACAAACATCAGCAGTTTCTGCCTTAAAATCTGCGCTTCCTAAGCCAATTCCGTCTTTTGCCACCGGAAGGCCAAATCAAAACAAACAATCAGGTTCAACGCTGGCGCTGGCGTTTCCTAAGTCAAAAACATTTTTTCTACCGAGGGTCCAAAATTAAAGCAAACAACAGTTGCTGTTTAAAAAACTTGCTTCAAAACCCTGTGAAATAAAGGTTTTTTTCATTCTTGGATATGGCTTCAGTTTAGTGTTAAATTTTGCACTGCATTTCATTATCATGCTTTCGCATTGTAGTTGTTCTGGAATGCAGAAAAATAAGAATTTTTATATGACTTCACTGCCGTTCTATGCAACTATCAACGACTCTCAAATATCACAGGATACAATTATCCCATCATGATTATGATTGGAAATTTAATAGACTGTTTTTGGGTAAAAGAAAACGTCATGAGTGCTGTTCCAACTATCTACAAAAATGTGGAGCCTTAAAAAAAGTGAAAATTGATTTGTTATTTGACTGCCCAGAAAATTCAAACTTAACCTTTTCTACGGCGCCTGTCAAAATTGTCAAACAAGTTTTAACGCCCTTCATCCCGATTGAAGTTTTAGATATTATCCTAAGCTTTCCAGATTTTTTGGAACGTATCTGGGCCGGCCAAATCCGGGCATTAGATTTCATAATTTTCAACTAAAAAACCGGATAATAGTCCAGCAGATCCAGTCGAAATCCAGGAAATATTCAAAAAAATTCAAACGTAAACGTGAAAGATGGAAACTTTTATTTTTGTCAAAGCTCATTAGCGGTGTTCAAATCTAGTATAAATTATGTAAGCTAAATTTGATTTTTTGGTTTGGATTTTTCTTAGGAAAAGCCTGGATAAAACCGGTAGTTTGAAATGAATCCTGAATCACATGTAAAAGGCTTTTAGTTTTGCAGACTTATCTAAATCTCAGAACTCGGAACTAGCAATCAAAGTATTACAGTACTAGATTTTGCTAATTTTTTTAATCGAACTAAAAGCTATTTTTGAACTGCATCACTTTCAGCTTGTTTTGGTTTATTTCAACCTTACTTTCCCCTCAACAACGAAACTTACCCGGAGGCTGATCCCTATCGCAGTTCAAAAGGTAAACGTGGTGTTTCTTTATTCTGTTGTCTCGAACAGGCTACCCCAAAGCCAGCATCTTTCGAATAAAGCTTGGTCGATCTAACCGATCCGTTATTTTACGGTGGATTGCCAAATGAAGTGGGTTTGGCCTTTTCACTAGTGATTTTAATGGGAAACTAAGTGGATGAGGTTGAGAAGGTTCAAACCAGAAGCTCGGTTTAATTAGAAAATTGGTAGACACACTCAGGCCGGTGCCGCCCGGTTTTACGTACAGCCTCCGGGAAAATATGTTCGGACAAGGCTCTAGAGTTTTCGTTTAGGGAATGATCTCGCGGATGTTCGTTCATAGACTAAGATAGACGAGGGAGGTTGCGAAAATTTAATCAATCGTGTCCATCGATTTTGGCAAATGTACCAGACTTAGACTAATGAATGAGTCGCCAACTTTTCAAGGATTTCTTCCCCTATTTTGAAATCTAATTATTAATCTCAAATTGTTATTATCACATGATCAATTGGATTATGTATTTTTTCGACCATATTCAAACTTCAGTTTTTCGCTTAAATCTTTGCGGCTAAAACTGTTGAACATTATTTCCATATGAGCCGACCTTATCAAACGATCTTTAATTTATCTCCGAGATAGCTACACGATTTAATTTAAACAAGCTACTCAAAGAGATTTGCCGACAAAAACTGCTTCAACAAACAATCTCTACACTAGTACTAATCGATCAGTCATGCAAAACAGACCTTACTTAAAGGCGGACCGAGAAGAGAAAAACTCCAACTTGTGAAGTTCTACTCTCCTACGGCTATATCTCGTTTCAATCGATAGGGCCCAATCGATCAATCGATCATTAAAGCAATTAAAAAATTTCGACTACTCGTCTCAGATCGACCTATTTAAATTTGACCCTCTCCAAGATTCGACGGCGGCGGCGTCAAAATAAAGCAGCTGGCTGAGAAACGATCCCGACAAGACTTTGTAGCTTCAAGCAATGAAGGTGGAATGAAGAGAGGTCGAAACAAGAAGACGGAATGGCGGCTTCGAAATTGGCCCACAAAAGGATTGTTAATTTAAATATTTGGCTTTTCGATTATCAATCCGATTAAGATTGTTCGGCAACTAAAGCGGCTCCCGTTGTGTACATTTTTGTTTGTTTGTTGTGTTCGGAGTTTGTTTTTTTTCTTGTTGAAAAGAGTTTGCTGGGAAAATGTTGACGATGAAAAGAGGAGTCCATCATATGATGCGTTATACTGTTTGAATGCATTCAAATCGTGAGACAGTTTTTAAGAACTCTGAACTCAGTAGATTGATCTCAAAATTTAGAACTAAGAACTAAGAACTCAGAATTCAGAACTCAGAACTCAGAACTTAGAACTCTGAACTAAGAACCAAGAATTCTGAACACTGAAATTTTAACTTTGAACTCTGAACTCACAACTCTGAACTCAGTACTTAGAACTTATAGTTCAGAACTCAGGAATTAGATCTCACAATTCGGAACTCAGAAATCATAACTGAGAACTTGGAACTCAGAAATCAGAACTTAGAACTCTGAACTCTGAACTCTCATCTTTCAACTCTGAACTGTGAACTCTGAACTTCGAACTCTTAAATCTAAACTCTGAAATCCGAACTCCGAAATCTGAGCTCTGAAATCTGAACTTTGAAATCTGAACTCAGAAATCTGAACTATGAACTTTGAACTATAAATTCTGAATTCTAAACTCTGAATTCTGAACTATCAATCAAGAGCTCCGAACTCTGAACTCTAAACTCTTAATTCTGAACTGAACTCTGAACTCTAAACTCTAAACTCTAAACTCTTAACTCTTAACTCTTAACTCTGAACTCTGAACTATTAACTCTGAATTCCGAACTCTGAACTATCAACTCAGAACTCTGAACTCTATGAACTCTCAACTTTCAACTCTGAACTTCTAACTCTGAGCTCTAAACTCTGAACTTTGAACTCTGAATTCTGCGCTTTGAACTCTGAATTCTGCGCTCTGAACTCAGAACTCTTAACTCTGCACTCTGAACTCTGAACTCTGAACTTTGAGCTCAGAACTCAGAACTCTGTACTCTGCACAATGAACTCTTAACTTTCATTTCTGGACTCTGAGCTCTGAACCCTCAACTTTGAACTCTGAACTATGAACTTTGAACGCTGAGCTCTGAATTTTGAACGCTGAACTCTGAACCCTGAACTCTAAATTCTGAACTCTGAACTATCAACTCCGAGCTCTGAACTCCAAACTCATAACTCTAATTTCTCAACTCTAAACTCTGAACTCTGAACTCTGAACTCTGAACTCTAAACTTTCAACTCTGAACTCTGAACTCTGAACTCTGAACTCTGAACTATGAACTCTGAACTTCTGAACTCTGAACTTCTGAACTCAGAACTTTGAACTCTGAACTCAGAACTCTGAGCTCTGAACTTAATCTCTGATCTCAGAACGATACTTTACTCAACAAAACTCAGACACTAATGAACAATTAACTGAGACCTCAGAAACTGAGTTTGGAATTCAGAACTCTGAACATAGAAATCGGGGCTCAGAACTCAGAATTCAAAACTCAGGACTCAAAAATTACAACTCTGAACTTTGAATTATGAACTCTGAACTCTGAACTCTGAACGCTAAACTCTTTAATCTAAACTTTGAACTTTTTACTCTGAGCTGTGAACTCTGAACTTTGAAATCTGAACTCTGAACTCAGAGCTCTAGACTCTAAACTCTTAATTCTTAATTCTTAACTCTTAGCTATTAACTCTGAATACTGAACTTTGAGCTCAGAACTTTAAACTCTAGACTCTAAATTCAGAACTCTGAAATTCTGGTCTCTGAATATTAATCTCTGATCTCAGAACGATACTCAACTTAACAAAACTCAGACATTAAAGAACAATGAACTAAAAGCTCAGAGATAGAGCTTAGATTTCAGAACTCTGATCATAGAAATCGGTGCTTAAAACGCAGAACTCTGGATTTTGATTTCTGAACTCTGAACTCCACACTCAGGACTCTGTACTTTGAACTATGAACTCTCAACATTCAACTTTGAACTCTGAACTCTGAACTCTGAACTCGGTACTCGGAACTCAGAACTCTAAACGCTGAACTCTTAATTCTGAACTTTGAACTCTGAACTCTGAACTCTGAACTTTGAAAGCTGAGCTATGAACTTGAAACGCTGAACTCCGAACTCAGTACTCTGAACTTCTAACTCTAAACTCTGAACAATTAACTCCGAACTCTGAACTCTAAACTCTAAACACTGGAATCTTAATTCTGAACTCTGCGCTCTGATCTCTAAACATTAACATCTTATCTCAGAACTATTAACTCAGAACTCAGTACTCAATCTTAGTATTTTAAACTCAGAACTCAGAACTTAACTTTGAACTCTGAACTGTGAACTCTGAACTCTGAAATCTGAACTCGGAACTCAGAACTCTAAACGCTGAACTCTGAGTTCTGAACTTTGAACTCTGAAATCTGAACTCTGAACTTTGAAAGCTGAGCTATGAACTTGATACGCTGGACTGCAAACTCAGTACTCTGAACTCTGAACTCTGAACTCTGAAGAATCAACTCCGAACTCTAAACTCTGAACTCTAAACCCTGGAATCTTAATTCTGAACTCTGAACTCTAATCGTTAAACATTAACATCTTATCTCAGAACTATTAACTCAGAACTCAGTAATCAATCTTAGTATTTTAAACTCAGAATTCAGAACTTAACTCTGAACTCTGAACTGTGAACTCTGAACTCTGAAATCTGAACTCGGAACTCAGAACTCTAAACGCTGAACTCTGAATTCTGAACTTTGAACTCTGAACTCTGAACTCTGAACTCTGAACTTTGAAAGCTGAGCTATGAACTTGAAACGCTGGACTCCAAACTCAGTACTCTGAACTTCTAACTCTAAACTCTGAACAATCAACTCCGACCTCTGAACTCTGAACTCTAAACACTGGAATTTTTATTCTGAACTCTGAGCTCTGATCTCTAAACATTAACATCTTATCGCAGAACTATTAACTCAGAACTCAGTACTCAATCTTAGAATTTTAAACTCAGAACTCAGAACTTAAAACTCACATCTTAAATCTCAGAACTCTGAATTCATATCTTGGAACTTAAAACTCAGAACTTAAACTTAGAAATAAGAAATCAAAACTCAGAACTGGAACATAGAACTCAGAACTGAATTAAGAAGTGGGAATCAGAACTAAAACTCAGATATGAGAACTCAAATCCCAGAGCTAGAAGCTAGTATTCAGAAATCGGAACATAGAACTCAGAACTCAGAACTCAGAGTTCAGAATTCAGAACTTAAAACTTAGACCTCAGATCACAGGAATCAGAATTCTCAATACTTGGACTCTGGAATTTGGAAATCAGAGCTCAGAAATCACTTTTAGGAATTCCGAGTTCAATTTTTTTTACTAAGAAATAAGAAATCAAAACTTAAAAACGTTGAGCTCAGAACTCAGGGATCAAAGCTCATAAATGAGAACTCAGAATTTAGATACCGAACTCAGAGCTCAGAACTCAGCAATAAGAATTCAGAACTCAAAACTCGTAACTCATAACTCGAATCTCACTACTAAGAACTCTAAACTCTGAATACTGCATTTTGAACTCTAAACTCTGAACCCTGAACTTTGAACTCGGAACCCTAAACTCAGAACTCGGAACTCAGAATTCTGAACTCAGAACTTTGAACTCAGGACTCTGACTCTGAACTCTGACATCTGAACTTAGAATTCAGAATTCAGAACTTTGAACTCTAAACTCTGAGGTTTGAACTCAGAACTCTAAGAATTATGTAAGTAAATAGAAATCAGAACTCAAAGCTCAGATATCGGAGCTTAAGCCTTAGAGCTTAGAACTCGGAGCTTTGAACATGGATATCTTAGATTCAAGAAAGTTATACTCAGAACTCAAAACTTGAACATCAGAACTCAGAATCTAAAACATTGAGCCTAGACTTCAGAACCTAGTATTTAGTAGTCATATTTGTCATTGTTGTCATTGTTGTCAATTTTGTCATTTTTGTCATTTTTGTCATTTTTGTCATTTTTGTCATTTTTGTCATTTTTGTCATTTTTGTCATTTTTGTCATTTTTGTCATTTTTGTCATTTTTGTCATTTTTGTCATTTTTGTCATTTTTGTCATTTTTGTCATTTTTGTCATTTTTGTCATTTTTGTCATTTTTGTCATTTTTGTCATTTTTGTCATTTTTGTCATTTTTGTCATTTTTGTCATTTTTGTCATTTTTGTCATTTTTGTCATTTTTGTCATTTTTGTCATTTTTGTCATTTTTGTCATTTTTGTCATTTTTGTCATTTTTGTCATTTTTGTCATTTTTGTCATTTTTGTCATTTTTGTCATTTTTGTCATTTTTGTCATTTTTGTCATTTTTGTCATTTTTGTCATTTTTGTCATTTTTGTGTTTTTTGTCATTTTTGACATTTTTTCCTTTTTTATCATTTTTGTCATTTTGTCATTTGAACTCTAAGCTCCTAATCCAGGACTCAGAACTTATGAATAACTTTAAATTTTGAACTCAGTTAAGAGCTCAGAACTAGCATAGATCTCAAAACTCCGAAATCAGATTTAAAAACGGGTAACTTTGAATAAGGAACATGGAAAGCACAATTCAGAGCTCAGGACTTTAGGACATCAAGTTTAGCAGGCTTAGTTTTTATTCTCTTTTCTTTGATCGCGAATTCAGTGAAAAATGAGTTAATGTATTGCTTCAATAACATTAAACAATCTAGATAATAATCTGCATCTTCAAAACAGGGAAGTTTAATGCAAATGTGCAACTTTGTTATAAAAACAAGAAAATATTAACCAGATAAATAATCATCCCCAAGGCTAGTCAGTCGCCTCAAGCTGTCTCAAACAAATTTCTCCGCTGCCCATTACATCAAATTCATTAATTACCCGTACCTCTACTGGCCACGGGCATTCAAACGGGGTCACACTGGGGGCATCTCCTTCGGGGCTCATCGAAAAATTAAAACAGCCCTGAAGCGTTTTCCTCGAGTTAACAAGCAATAATTCTCGTCGTTACCGACTGTCACCAAGATCCACCTTCCGTTTCCTAAGAAGGAACGAAAAAATGGGCAGCAAAAAATGCAAGCCTGCCTTCCCGATCGATGCCATCAGATAAAGCTCAACCGAGTTAAATAAGTTAACCTTTTTATGATCGAAAGTTGGAAGCTACGCGCTGGAGCCGTTTTGTGGAGCGCAAGAAAATAGCATAAATAAAACTCCCATGCTTGATGTTTAGTCCCGGCAACGGCTTCGGCAGCAATCCTCCCATAGAAGTTTGCATAAAACATAATGTAATTTGCATTTTAATTAAAATTTAATTAAAACCTCTCTTATCGATCGCGATGTACTCGGACTTCAGGCGGAAAAATGACAAAAACATTGGAGCATATTCCTTTGGAAAACGCCGAGCTGGCTCCCCGTAACCGGATCATGGTTCACCTGACCACGTGGTCTCACAAGAAGGTAGGCAAATAATGCCAAACTTGTGCGCCTCGGCTATCATCTCGTACATTTTACCAACAAGATAAACAAAGCAAATTGCCGATAAAGAGGAAGATTCCTGACCGGATGAGTAGAAGGAGACTTGGAATGCAGTAGCAAAAAGGGCGTTCACGTTGAAAATTTCTACACGAAATAAAAATAGGAAGGATGAATCGTTCGGGAAGTGCAAAAAATAAGCAGAGTCTGGTTGACTCATTATCACTTTCGGAAGGAGCTTTGGAATAGTTGCAACTTTTTTCTCGAATAGAATATGGTAATTTTCGAAGGAAAACAATTAATATTAATGGCTTTACATTAATCAAACAGTCAAACATCCGGAGAGAACTCCACTCTTTAACTTTAGTTGGAAATATCAATTTTCAAGCTATCCTAGCAACGTGAGTAAAAGTTATAGGAAGTGACAAGTTAATATGTTCAACTCTTTGTTTGTTACGTAGCAATAATAGGTTAATGGATGGATACTAATTCCATCCATTTGCTTTCCGTTGCATTCCGTTTTTCTTTTGGTTCTGTAAATTTTCAAAAATTGAACAAACGTGTCGATTCATGATTTATTTTAATTTTGTCTTTTCAATACAATTATCTTCAAAACAATAATAAAATTAAAGGTTTGTTTTATACTTTCAAAGTGGGTAGGATCACAAAAATAATTGAACAGATGATCGAGACAAAATACACGGATAATCGAATTGAGTCTGTAAATATAAAAATTAAACATTTTTTTTGCGACTCCATCACTTATAAATAGGTGGTAAAAAAGACGTGAAATTTGCAACCCGAGGGTTTTTGTGGGCCAAGAATGGTTTGTTCAAGAGTTTCAAGACCTTTATATTTTATCGGAGTAGGGCACCCATACAAAATCAACATAAAAAAGGAAACATCTCGTAAAATTTTTAGACGAATTTAAAAAAAAATTTGGAATACAAAATTGGTTCACATGCAAGTTTTTAGATGGTGAGATAATTAGCTTTATTATATGGCCCATTGGCCCATGTTACATTTAATACCGGGGCCTCCATACAAAATTCAACGTGTTAACGACATTACTCGAACATTTGTTGAGTTATTTTAATTAGATATGATATAAAACTCCCGTTAAAAAAAAATATTTTAGTGAATGTCCTCTCCAACGTTTGTGGATTAGGGGAAATGGACAGTCTTATTCAAATTCTTGTAAACAGAAATTGAAGCGTTTTCTTCGGGACACCGTAACTTATGTTATTAGGATTACTTCAAATTTGGTACCTGAGAGTTTAATGAGTGATAGATGGTTTGTATAAAAGTTTAAAGACTCTTCGATTCTAGGGGCGTAGGGGATGAATAAGCCGTAGATGCATAAAGTCCTGGAAAAAAGACTTTAGTGGGAGGAGAGACTTCCATACAAAACAATCATGAACCATGACTAAAGGTTTCCTCTCGAAAACGGGTGCTTCCATTCGAATTTCATATAAAATACGACAAAACTGTGATAACGTGATGTGATAATCTTGAAAATAGAAACCAGTCGAGCTTTAGTTCACGTTCGAAAGATTACGAACTTCATAACCTCGTACAAAATTACTTCGACACTGAGCATTTTGGAGTGTCCAATCTAACAGCACCAGAATCCGAAGAAGACATTCGCGCTAGAGGAATTCTTGAGGAAAACACAATCCGCACATCATCGGGAAGATTTCAAACTGGCCTCTTGTGGAAAAGTGACTTTATCGTCTTTCCTGACAGCTACCAGATGGCCGATCGTCGATCAGTCTGTTTATCACGTACATTGATGAAGGACCCTGATATGAAAAGGAATGTCGATCAACATATATCAGAATACGTTGAACGAGGCTACGCTCACAGAGCGACTACAGCTGAAATGGAAAACATTGACCCAAGAAGAGTCTGGTATTTACCATTTAATATTGTTTGCAATCCGAGGAAACCGTCAAAAATACGAGTAGCCTGGGACGAAGCCGCACGCGTTGGAGATGTTTTTCTGAATTCACAGCTTCTGAAGGGGCCAGATCTTCTCACCCCTCTTCTCTCTGTGCTGAGCAAATTCAGGGAACGACAATTCGCTATAGCCGGGGACATTCGTCAAATGTTCCATCAGCTTCTCATCCATCCTGAGGGTTGCCATGCACAAAGATTTCTGTACAGGCGTGATCCGACAAGATCCAAGATCCGAAACTCGGGGCGGCCAAGCCTAGCCGCTGAAATCCGAACTGTCGACGAGAATCTTGACTGGGACCAGGTGAAGACGCTGGCTCCGGATCGTCAACTGTGGAGGTCTTTTACCACGGCCCTATGCACCGGAGGATCGGCGCGGGTTCATTAAGTAAGTTAGTAAGTGATACGATAAGTCAACCCGAAATATTTTTCATGGATGTGGTTAATTTCGGAGCAACATGCTCTCCATGTTCTGCATAGTTTGTTAAAAACAAAAACGCTACCGAACATCTGGGACGATTTTCCGAAGCAGTGAATGCGATTGTGCACAACACGTAGGTACGTCGATAACTTTCTAGCCAGCCGAGACACTATTCAAGAGGCGATACAACTAGCTAAAGATGTAAGCTTAGTGAACAAAGCTGCTGGATTCGAAATTCCGGGGTGGCAATCCAATTCCCTACTTGTTCTTAAACGGGTTAGGGTGGCAGAAAAAGGAATTAAACATTTTTCCCTCGACAAAACTACAGTTGCTGAAAGAGTCCTGGGTATGACTTTGTCATGTAATGAAGATTTATTCACGTTTTCGGCTAATTTTCGATCTGATCTCCAACCATTACTTGGCGGCGAGCTTGGACCCACCAAACGTCCAGTGCTTCAAGTAGTGATGAGTTTATTCGATCCTCTTGGAATGATCTCCTCATACACTATACACGGGAAAATAATGATCCAGGACATCTGGCGCTCTAAAATCCATTGGGACGAGGCAATTCTGGAAGAAGAGTTTAAACAGTGACAACCCTGGATGAGCTTAAATGCCAACATACACCAGGTGAGGATTCCCCGCTGCTATTTTCTACTATACGATCCTAGCAGTTACGACGAACTCCAGCTATACGTCTTCGTAGACGCTAGCGAGCTCGCATATTGCGCTGCTGCGTACTTTAGAATAGTTGATCCTAATGGTCCACAGTGTGTCCTAGTATCCTCAAAATCAAATGTTACACCACTGCGCCCTCAATCTATACCACGGAATGAAATCTGTGCTGCTGTGATTGGCACACGGCTGTCCAATACTATTGAAGGTAGTCACTCTTTGAAAATAGTGCGTAAATTTTTTTGGACCGATTCATCAACTGTTTTGTCCTGGCTGCAATCGGACCCTAGAAACTACCGACAATTCGTTCGGTTCAGGGTTGCAAAATTCTAGCATCGACCTCACCAGGTGAATGAAACTAGGTGCCATCGGGCTTAAACGTAGCTGACAACGCCACCAAGTGGGGAAATGGTTCAAGTTTCCAACCCGAAAGTCCTTGGTTTACAGGACCTGAATTTCTTTACCGATCGCCGACTGATTGGCCGCGTCGTGAAAATCAATCGATCAATACTTCGGAAGAGCTTCGTGCTGTTCACCTACATCTTAAAGTAATCAACGACTTAGTGATAAATCTGACAAAATACTCGAAATAGGATGAGTTAGTAAGGAGATTCGCATTTTTGTACCATTTCGTGCACAGCTGCAAAAAACAAACACTGATGGTTATCGCACAGACAAACAGACAGGACACACTATTTTCATTGTTCGCAAAACGGCTTTTGAGCTAGGCAATGTCGCCACCAGGTAGCACTGCTTAAATTTGAGAGAAATCAAAATTATCATCATGGTAGCCCTTGCGGTTTTGTTTGTTTACTTTGGCAACCCGAAACCTAGAAAATTACTAAGAAAAAAAGTGGATGTGAATTTTAAATTCTTTTGTAAATTGCATCGCGATATCCGGTTATTTGAACTTCCGATGCTGCCTGGACAGTGATTCTACTTAGCGGAAAGCTAAGATCGATTATGGATTGCAGAAGCTGTTTAAAAGAAACAGTTGTTTTCTAAGCAAAAAATGCAGGTATGTGTATCTTAGGTAGTATTTTGAACCTGAAAATCTGATCATCTTTAACATTATTTCAGAAGACAAGAATCCAGCCTGTAAAGTGTGAATTCAACATACCCAAGTTGATTCTCAGAGTACGACTATCGGAGGTTGACACGGCAAATTATTCGGAACATGTCAAACATCGTGCAGTTTAACTTGGACCTAGAAGTATTCCACTGTTTTTAAAATGAAGCACAGTTCAAAGTTTCTTCCCTGTGCAAAGCTTGGGGTTCTCGAAGCGTATGTGTAATAAATTTGTGTGAATGTTATAAATGTTTGTATAATTTCTTACTGAATAAATGACGGAAAAAAAAGTTGGATGAAAATGTTGCAGTTCCAACTTTTTTGGGAATTTATAAATTGAATAAATATTTAGGTACATTCAAGATATTTTCTTATCATAATCTTTAAATATTTGAATACTAGGCTATCTAAAGGACTTGGAATGAGAACAAACAACCCGAGCAGACTTTGATGCCCAAATTGATAGCAAATTGAGATCATAATAAGGTGTCAACAGCAAACTGATAGCATTTTTTACTGTTGATTTTTTGATGAGAGCAAAATTAGGCATAATAAAGGTTTCATATATCTTTATTTGACAGCATGTTGAGGCCAAATTTAGCTAGCAACAGCAAACAGTGAGCAAAATTTGGAGTAGAATTAAACTTGACAGCAAAACTAGGCATAGTTAAGGTATCCATATATATTCATGAATAAAAAAACCTGAGACCTAAATTGTAGCATCATTTGCTGTACAACTAAACCCAACAGAAAAACTCGACATAGTTGGGGAACTCTTAATTAATTAACTGAAATCAAAGTTGTAGCCCCATGTGACTCTACCATTATTAGTAATTATCTTATAATCGAATGTGATCATTAAATTAAAAATAATACATGAGTATTTCTTATTCACAATAGTTTTATTAAGCGACAAATTATCCTATATACATTCTAAAAATTAATCATGTTATTCCTTCTTTTATTCTAAACATGTTTTAGGCGTTATACTTGTAGATTGCGATTTTCTAACTGTCTGAATCCTAAAATCGGTTACATCATAATTATACCTTTTCTTAACGATTGCTATCGTTTTAACGCAAGCATATCGGTACAACTCACTGATTGCCCTTTTTGTATGAATGAGGCCTTTCATTAATAAAAACTTTGCTTTCAACGTCTATAACTTGCTAAAAAAACCCAGCATCGAATCTTCTCATGAACCATCATAGCGATCTGGATCCTCTAATTATTTTACCTCTGCGTTTCTTATCATCTCCAAACTAAATTGTATTCTTCACCAATGATCAGTTTACAACAGATCCTTTACATCATTTTCATAGCCTAAGATTTTATCAACTATCGCGGTACAAAATAGGGGCTTTTTTCCTTCTAAAAATTAACACCAGGCCACAACTCGTACGGAACACATCTATCGGAACGTGCTGGCTCATGCATGATAAAATCCAGGCTGGATTTCAAGAAAAGCTTTTACTCCATACCTGAGTCTTTCTACCAATAGTACACTTGTTTTGGTCACGGAATCTCATTGTACAACAAGCTCCAGTAACAGTAATCTGCATCAACCACAATAGTTTCCGTCCCAATTCAGCCGGCAAAAATATCAATTCCCGGGAATGCGTAGTACGAATATAGGTATCCATGCACCACTCTTCTACTTCCGTCATCTGTCGACCGGAGGTAATCCGAACGGTTCCTAATAGGGCGTCCCGCTGGAAAGAAATCAAAGCCAAATTAGTACAGGATGATCGGGTTGTAACATATTAAATTCTTGACTAACCGGGATGTTGCTATGATTTCTGCTGGTTGATATTCCCCGTCAAGGGTGCAGCCAGATTAGTTATACTCGCGAAGTGACCGTAGTACCTCCTGGAACAAATATATTACCGGGAATCCACTCCAATCTCTTCTTCTTCTTCTTCTTTCTGATTCGGAGCTGGTGCTCCTTGGGGAGGGCTAGTAACTGGACTATATGCCCACTTCAATCTCAAATAGCTGCACACTTTGTTTTTATTTTCTTTTTCATGAAAATTACGGTACCGGTAAATGATGACTATATGGCTAGATGTTTTCCTTTGCGTTATGCTCTGCTGCTTTGATGGAGTTGACTACATACCGCGAATTTTTTTGAAATTGATCGGGAAACTTTAGAATCATTCTGTTAATTTGTTTGAAATTTGTTAACAAACACCAAATTGATTTTCGCAATTGTTTAAAAACTGACCGTTCGGATAAATTAAATACACATCAACACGGCGTAATTTTAGTTTCGCCTCATAAGGATATTGCAGCACGGCCAACTAAACGCTTAACAATTTCTTTGGTATTGTTTTTGAATGTAGAATTAGATAAAATTTCAATTTAAATTGCCGTTTACCCGAATAGAAAAACATTATTAAAAAACCATGAATTTCATTTTCACTCTACCGTGGATTTTATGGTTGACACCATGAATATCACGATGCATGAAACCATGAATTCACTGTCAAACTCATTGTTTTCGACCATGGTATTCATGGTTTTGGCCAAAATTACCATGAAAAAAGGGGGTTGTTAAGCAACTTAACAATGAAAAAATCAACTTTTTTCCATACATTTCAGAACAAAAAACTATAAAATTTATGGTTATTATATCTTCCAGTTTTTCTCAAGAAAACGATGAAATTCATTGTTTTTTCATCGAATTTCATTGAATGTTCTTTGTTGCAAGGAAGATAAAATTCTATGTTAACTCGTGATCTCAAAATAAAATGTCCGTGTTAATTTCTCGTTTATGTAAAACTTATTTTTATTTTCATCACAATTTTTTCATAATTGGTAATCACTCATTTTGAATCACTTTATGCTAAACTTTATTCGGATGCTGCCATATTTTCGTTTCCCGCCAGCTGGGTTAACCTCATACTCTACGGGATGCCGGCTTTCCTTGTGAACGCATTTTGTAGCTAGAAATGATAAATTCAAAAATAAATTATGTTCTTTTTTTCAATAAGCTCCGTTGCAACTTACCTTTGTGCTTAGTTTGATGAATATTTTCATTTTAAAAACCCCGAAATTTTTTCTGCCCGATCTGAACTTTTTGACAATAAAAACAAAGTGCTTCGACCGGCCTCGACTGTCAAAAAAATGCCCTACACGAAAAAATGGAAGTGCACAAATTTTTAAAATATTCAAGCTAGGATGATGTTATTATCATGAATAACGTGGTCACACTCAAAATCACTGGAAAATGAATGTAATACCACGGTTTTGGCTATTCGGGTACTGTTTCGGATTAAGAATTAGGTTTCATGTAAATAAAATATTTTTTATTTTGATTTCTGAAATATTTTCCAAACAAATAAACGATTACTATATAAGAAATTTAAAAACTTTCTCAATATATTTATTATAAAAGTCTTAAAATACTGATCCTATTTTGACTATACTTTTTTTTAATCTAATGTATTTTATGCGTTAGAAGAGCTTTATTTTATTCTTGTTTCATTCAACATAATTTTTCTTCAATGATTCAAGCGCAAAAAAAAATTCGACACATGCAAACTTACTATTTTCTTTTTTTAAATAACGCTAAAATGGTTTTTAATCAAAGCACTTAAAGTTAAAACGTTCTCGAGATACGTACCAGTAATCGTCCAATTTGTAATCGTAAAATTCTTAACAAATAGTTAACCGCATGAAATTGTGTATTTCCTAAATTACACAAGCAATCAAACTGCTAACCATATTTCGTAGTCACTGATCCAACCGCGGTAGAAATATAAACAAAACTTTCTTTGTTTATCAGTGCGGGATGAGGATAAGTGGTCAGAAAGTGTCGCTTAAGCGAATTCGAATGTGGCTTGAAATATCACACAGATTGTTACCCAAATAAATGCTGGAAGCCAAATATCTGGAAGTGACGGAAATATGACGAGTGCAGCGATGTTCTCATCGTCCGGAAGCGGCTATTGGGCAATCCAAGAACGTTGTTTACTCCCAAGGCAAGAAGGAGCTGGTCAGGTCGATCCAACGTATACTCCCGTTCCCTGTTTCTACTGACTCCGGAATTTCCACAGTTCCGATCAACGAGGAAAATGAATCCTGCTGATTCCATGAGGTAATTTTTTTGTGACAATTTAATCTCTTTGTTGAACAATAATATGTGTTTTGTTTTCTCCAATCCTCTTAAAGTGCATAAGCATAGACACGTTTTTGGTTTGTTTGGTGTGGAACCTTTTTTCGGATCAGAGGGGACCTAGACCTTCAAAGTTCGAAACCACAATTAAAAATTATCGGGGTAAGTAATTCCCTACAAAATGTAGTTTTGAATAATTTTCCATTTATTTGGCAAATATTAAAATTTGGATTTTGAACCAGAGTGCTTAGGTAAACATTTAAGATCTTTCCACTTGTGCTTCTGTGATTTTGTGCTCCTCCATCTGTCTGAAAATAGTATGTATTCTCTGTTCTAATTATGTCTTTCATTTTTCAGAGTCAGGTTCGCTGATGAACTGGTAGATTCCCTCGTTGCCGATTTTGTTTTCACTGATGGAGTTGTTCTGGGTAAGCGAATGTTCAATCTACTTACGTTTTCTTTTTCTTTTAGGAACTTTTCGGATGCGGATTGTGAACCCTGGTTTGGCTGGCTTGGACGCTTTATTTTCACCCTCGACTCTTTGGTCTGAAGATGACTATTCGGAATGCTTAAAGTGAGGCAAGAAAGACGCGACAATGGCCCTTATTCTGCGCCGCGAGTGACGTGATGATAGTCGAGTCACCCAAGTCACTCTATTCCGGTAGTCGGTTTAGGTGAGGAACGTCACTTCGGATGAACTTTGTGAGTTCTTACCCTATTGTCGTAGTCACCGTGGGTGAGAATCGTCGCATTCGGGTGACGATTTTAGGTGACAATTGTCGGTACCTTTTCAGGTGACGACGAAGAACAAATCTAAGCAAAATCGTGAACAAAGCGGCATTTTAACAATAAATTGTAACACAATAGATATAAATAAACAGAAATAGTCTGTTAAAATTGTTTTTCCTCCATTTAAAGCCTCTTTTTTTTCTAATAATCAGAAAAAAAATTCGCATATCTAGTCGAAAATCTTTAATTTTAATCTGAATTACAAATTGTCGGTACCTTTTCAGGTAGCGACGAGTTAGAAAATTAGTCGAAAAATGGCTTCAAATATGCATTAAATACGATGCATTTGAATGTGAACCCAATTACATGTATGATTCACTTCAAATTCTAATACAAGGCATTTCTATAAAAAAAAATGTGGAAAAGACGTTAAATTTTCCCATGTAACTAGAATTTTGTATTTTAATCTTTCATTCTGGTGGCAATTGAAATTTAATCTTTTTCTATGAACCCAATATTTTATTTTTAAATTTATTTTCTCCTATTAAATAGTGGTTTGATAACAATTTTTTTGTTAAAGAACTGTCCAAGTACTAAATCTAAATTTTAATTAAAAAAACAACATAAAAATTCTGAATTTATGTGTTCTGTATTGAAATAGTTCTTCATGTCTTTCCGGAATGACAAATGCCGATGTTGGTACGGTTGATGCGCTTCCAGTTGGAATCTGTTGTTGGAAGAGCGGCGATGTTGACCCAGCAGACTGGAGAAATAATTGGTTCCTCCCAGCAGCGTGACGCTTTTCCTATTGTTAGAACCACCAAATATAGTGCTGCAATGCAAATGCAGTAATATATTTTTGCCATCTGCAATCAAAACATTAATGCTTCTTTACTAACCTGAAAAGCTTCAAATGTTTTCACCGATGTTCCAAGTTGAATCCACTTCGAACACGAACAAAATAAAAGCAAACCGAGCAAATTTGACACATGGATTCATTCAGTCACTCACCAGAGAATGAGCTCCTGTCACTTTACCCACATCGACTCCGGGAATAAGGTGACAAATCTCACGGTGACTCCGAGGTGAGGTGACAATCATCACGTCACGCGCGGCGCAGAATAAGGCCCAATATTCGGGTAAGTCCATTCGCACCTTAATGCTTTTTTTTAATTTTCGAAGGATTGCTTTTTACTTAAAAGTCTTCCCCATTTGGCAACTGTTTTGCTCCAAATTCACCTATCGCATCTCTTGTTTAAGCTTAGCTTTGAATTCAGATATAAATTTCAGTCTTTTCAGATTCATTATTCAAATTTAAAATATACAAATTGTGCTACCTATCAAAATTAATAATATGTGCAATTACTTAGTTTGTGCAACTTTATGTTGTTGATACTTATACACAAAATGATGGAAATTTTGGTGATTTATGTGATTAAACAAGTTGTCCAACAAATCCAAGAAACCATGTATGGAAATCAATTGAATATGATGAACGCCTTTAAAAAATTCTTGCAAACATTCTCCTGCCATTTTACCACCTTGCTTAAATTTAGGCGTTTCAAATTCTTTTTTTTAAGCACATCTCTAAAAAATGGAACTTTCTACTAAAAATGTACTAAATTTCTACTAAATAGCGAGCTCAAATATTTAGTCTCGAATAGAAAGGTTTTTTTTTTTCGCTCAAAAGATAGCAAAAAAAAAAAGATTATAAGTAAATGCAGTACTCCAATTTGCAGTATAAGACAAAGTTTGATTAATATGTATTTTATGGTTTGCAAAATAGCTATAAGTTACATTTTTATAAAGATTCATTTCTAACGTTCGGCGCTTAAAAATGAATAAATATTTGAAGTAGACATGAACAATGACAATGCATCACTTATGATGTATTGTGATTTTCGCATTTCTGATTGCATAAATTAAGGCGATTTGCACTACTTACCTACCTGATTTTATTGATACGTTTTATACTCTACGTTGAAAAAATATTTCAATACTTTTTCAGCAGAATTTGCTATCACGTCTTGCGAGTAGATTTTGCTCTCATTTTGCTTGGCATAAGGCGGTACACAGCAAAAATTTAAGCAAAATTTTCATGCTTGGTTAGCAACGTGGTGCCTAATTTTGCAAAAACTGAGATCTTAACTACACCACATTTTTCAAAAGATTTGAGAGCATAATGATGTCAAATTTTGCTGTATAAAAAATACGCGTTACCTTATTTTGGCATCATTGTGCTCTCCAAGCTCTCGGAAATCGAGGTGTAGTTTGGGTCTCAGTTTTAGCAAAATTTGGTATCACTTTGCTAACCAAGTATGAAAATTTGTGCTCTCATTTTTGCTGTGTACCACCTTATGTCAAGCAAAATGAGAGCAAACTCGGCTCTCAGGGCGTGATAGCAAAATTTGCTATAATTTTGCCATAAAAGTCTGCTCGGGAAAGTAATGTATTGCAGTTTAGATCTTCGTTACAAATTGTCAACACTCTTCACTCTCGACTGATCAACGAGCATCACTGTGGCAGGAACATGGCAGAGTGAGTTACTATACTGGTACTGGTTATCAGGTGATTTCAGGAGACCAAGTTGGAATTCCACAGAGTTGTTTTCAAAAAATCTTGATAAAAACGTATAATAATAATTTTTGAATTATGAATCATCCTAATTAAAATCTATCTGAGAATATCCGTGAAGAATGAGCTGGTATTCGACTCTTCAGAAAAGAAGGGTTGTAAGCTCGCCCTGGGTTGTTTGCAGCCATTAGTCACTGGATGGTTGTTTATCGCTGCACTCTAATTCTCCTTGACTCAGATTTGAAAGAAAATAATTCAAAATGCGCCAAAACTGGGAAAACTCAAATTTTGATTAGAGCGGTAAAACTTAGAAATGAATTGTAGGGGTTTTCGCGAATTCTGAGTTGTTTTTGTTCAGGGTGGTTTAGGCTTGTTCATGGATCGACTGTTCTTACCACAAGTTAGTGCCACCGAGTCATTTGACCGCATCCAGCCGGTGGAGCTTCGTGCTGTCCCACTTGGCACGCTCACCCATCAGCACACTCTGTCTAATTTGAGCTGATCTGAAAATACAAGAAAAAAAAACACCATAGGTGAAAATGATTTACACTTCAAAATTATGAGAAAATTATATTTACAGTTGTGAATGATGGCTTCCGTAGAGATTGCTGGAAGAAAAGATAAAATTGTTCAGTTTTGTATTTCCTTTCGATACCACTTAATTTCTAATAGAAAATGTAATTAAAACTCACCTTGATTATTTCGTCAACTGTTTTCGACCAACGCATCCAAACAATCAACAATGGTTTTTGGAACTCTCTGAGTTGTTTTCATCTATTTTGTTCGAAAACGTATGCGTTTTCGCTAAGTTCCAGGCTTTGAAAGTCAATAGATGAAAACAACTCAGAATTTTGATGCATTTCAACTCAGTTGTTTTCATCTTCATACATGGTGCGACCGCTGAACCGGAATTAATCAGTCTCTGAATAATCTAAACTTACCGTGTGCTTCAATATATAAAAAAACCCGATTTAATACACTTGACAGTGGATTGTAGCCTTTCTTACAGAGTGTTAATTATTTTTGGATGCATATGCAAGACACAATATACATGATTCCTAATAAAAACCGAAAATCATATTAAAGAATACTATTTAAAAAACAACATTTAAATATCATCTGAACTGAAGATTACCACCTGTTAATTTGGTTTAGCTATTTTATAATAGATTTATTAGATTTTTTCATAGTTTAAATACAAATTCGATTAAATTTGAGAGGTTTTCATCAAAATCAGCACAATTCAGGACATTTTATGCACCAATTTTCAAAAATCAGGACTACTCGAGAGTTTAAAAAAAAAATAGGACTCTCGAAAATCAGGACAAATCCTGATTAATCAGGACACCTGGCACCTCTGAGCACATGAGAAACAACAACAACAACTGAACGATTGTTACACGGAAAAAAATTGCATGGTTTATTTGAATACAGCCACATGATAATTTTACTATGTCCATCATTTAGTATTTTCAACCACGATTTAGTATTTTGTACCGAAAATCTTCGCGATAATACTACGACGTTGTATTTTTACTATGTGGACTTTGACAGCTCATAGTAATTTCCTCTTAGTTAAATTACCATGCGCATGATATTTAGATATTGCACGATTCGTGTGCTTGCAATTACCACTGACCATACTGACTGGACACTCGATTTCGTTTTCTGGATAATTTTTCCCACAGTACGCAATGTCGATTCCAGAGTGCGCATCGATCGATTTGAAGAAATGCTATCCCAGTTAGGAAATGCCACCCAACTTTCAAAATAAAACACGCAATTTCTACGATAAAATCGGGCTAAACAGGACCATCTTTCCTACAGGGCATTTTTTGTCAATTTTTTCAGGTTCGCCACCTGCCGTCGGTATTGCGAACCTGCAAAATCTGACAACAAAAAATTAGACAGAAAATGGTTGAATTTTTGTTCTAAGTGTCATGTCAGTGTGGTCAGTGCAATTACTATGCGCATGGTACTTTTGACACATCGTCCTTCGTGTTGTCGGAAATACTATACTCATATTTTTCAACTCAAAAATGAGAGTACGTGTTATTCATTTTACGCCCAGATTTAGTAATTTTACTATGCGCTTGGTGCAAGTTTCACAACACATGTGACCAATCGGCTGATGAAAATGCCCCGGCGGAGGATGCAAATCGACAAGAAGCCATCAGTAGAAACATGTGACTGTTGACGAAAGGTTTCCAGATTGCATCGACGACAGCCGAACAGGGCCTCAAACCCTTTAAACCGACATGCACCCGGAGCCGGACATCAGATAAATTTGGTCGGAAAATGCAATTGTTGGGTAAGTGAGATTTTATTCTTTTTCTTTCATTTTTTTTTCAATCCTTTATGTGCAAAATAGATTTACTGTTTTTCCTCAATTGGTTCAAGTGTCGGCGAATGTTGTTTTCGAGTTCCCCAACCCGTGGGAACCTCCCTCGAAGGACAGATGACTAGGACGAAGGATGCTGTGTTAACAAACTGGAGAACTAGCGTGCTGTTAGCGGGACGCAGTTTCAGCACATCTGACGGGCCAGGAAAGCAGTCTTTCAGGTAAGTGAAATTGTATTCTTTTTTGTAATTAATCTGCTGCCTGTAGAATAAGGAAACTTAACAGTTTTCCTATTTTCCATAATTTATTGTTTTCTCCCGTTTTCTTTTCATTTTTCTTTTCAGACGCTATGCTGCCCTCTCCGATTAAACCCGAGATTCACGGCTGTTAGTGGTGGTACAAATATAAAGTGATGTGAATAGAAGAAATAAAAATTTAATTTGTTAAAAAAATGAAAATTATTTTGAGGCTTTCCGAAATATCATAATATAGATCTTTATAACATGCCGCATGGTAATGAGCATCATGGGACGATACTAATTTAAATAATAATGGGTGTTATATTAATATTGGAAAATTGCACTTTTACAATGCACGAAGTAAAACAACTCATTCTGCCATTAACAGATTTACTATGAACGTAGTCGAAATAACTATGCGCAGCCAAAATTACCACAAAGTAAAATTACTATGTGCATGGTAATATCAAGAACAAAACATTATTGACTCAAAAATATGGTTGCGTGTTGTTCATTTAAACCACGGATCTAGTAATTTTACTATGCTTTTTTTTTTGTGTGTATGCACGTCAGAGATGCCAGGTGACCTGATTTTTCAGGTAATTGATGATCAATTAAAAGTTAAATTAACAGAAAGTTATGTTTTTTTTTTCAAATTTTGTGTTTGCGATTTCATTCCCCCAACCAGAGATGCCATTCTCTACCGAGAAAAACGGAGAACGGAGAAAAAAACACCCCCGTGCGATAGTTGCAAATCACCCGGGTGAGATTTTCGATCCTCTCCACACATTATTCGCACCCCGGTTTCGAAAGCCACACACACCTAAGTTCAATAGCTCCGGCGTGCGACGATTTGTCACTGTAGAGCACCCCGGTGAAAACACAGAACCGACTAGTTGAAGCCACCAAAAAGCAAAGACAAAAACAAACACGACGGTGTGCATAATAATAGCATCAACAAACGATGAATGTTTCGGGCGAGTGGTTCAGCTTCGTATGTGTTGGTAAACGCAACAAGCCAAGCCAGCTGCCTTCGCTGTCGCTCTCCGTGGTGAAAACATTTTTTCACTGTAGTGTGTGTTAGCCAGCGATGGAAAAAAATCGCTTCTAGCGATAATTGAATACATACAAACCTCGTCTACGATGCATTGACATCGTTGCCTGTCGACGACACTCACATACTCCTCTCACAATTGCAAACAGATCTCTGTGAGAAACGAGTTACGAGTATCTCAAAAGAACACCATCTAAATAGGTACTACCCAGTAAACATGAATCGGCAGAGAGGTAACTCAAATCGCCAGAGGGATCGTAACGATCTCTCTGGCGATTTTGCATCATTACATCGGCAGAGAGGAACCCACCATACGCGTGCATTGAGTGAGTGCCACGAAATAATCTAAGACACGCCCTCCAGAGAAACACACGAAAACAACCCGAATCGTGTTTGTATGTTTCTCTTCGAGACGCGTGTCTGCCTGCCTGCGAGCGAAGTCGACTGCTACGATTGAAAGCACGCATATAAAAGAACACGGAGATAAATGCGACCACACCGTACGAGAGTACGATTCAAACTGATTTCGCATGTACGCATTCGCATTCGTTGCCTCTAGGTATCTCGACAGGACAAACCGAATGAGAATTCTTGCGTTCTTTGGAGTGTCGCCGAAATTAACCGTTTTATTCTAAGTTCGGGGACTCAACTCTCAATTTTTTGCATGCTCTGTCGATTTTTGAGAGGACGCGTTTACTGGGTATCCGTGTTGGTTCAGACTTTATGCTCTCCTTCTTACCATATTTCTCTTGTAGTGTGCGCTGACCACAAGATGTGGATCTCAAAGTGCACAACTGGGTATAAAGAGTTTATCGGAAAATGTACATCTGACGAACAGAAGCTATCCTATCATTATCATTTCGTCAAAGATCATGATTTTCTTTCTTATAAGCAGGGATGCCTAGAGCGACATTCATCAGTACAAAAAACGACTGTCAAAATGATCAGATTTTAACTTGCGACACATCAATTGAAAGCTCTTGCCCTGTAAATGATGGGAATTGATGGGAAAAGTGGTTCGGGGCCATCTGGTTCTGGCCACGGCCAATCTGGCCAGTTCCGGAATCCAAAAATCTTAATGGTCGGATTTTAAATTGCGACACATGAATAGAAAGCTCTTGAGTTTTGCATGGTTAATATATATATATATGGTAATATATGGTAAACCTGCCTGCGAAGTCTGATGAAACGACAGCTTAGCGTTTTTACACTCGTATGCACTTTCGGAAAACTATAAATGTTTCAATGTATTTTATTAACTTCCCACAAATTTTAACTAAAATCAATCAAAATTGAGGCAGAATGCCTGCCAGACCACGTGTTTTTCGCTCAAATTTAGAATGCTGTTACCCTTTGAGAAAAGTTTCTGGTTCACAAATTACAATAAGAATGCATAATTATATTGAATTTCGTCCTTTTCCAAGTTTAAAAGGTGCACCAATAATTATTTATAATTGATTTTCAATCAATTCAATTATAATTGATTCGAAAAATTCAAGAAATTGAATTTCGTTGCCTACATGAAGGCGTTTTACCTAAAAGAATATAAAAATGTGTATTTTGAAAAGCGAAATTTTCGATAGGTTTGGCAATAGTAAATCCTTTTTTTCCAAAATATATTTAGTTTATTAAAACATAATGAACATGTAATAAAACATTTGATGTTTCAATTTTAACTTTCCATTTAATCATTGTTCCATTTCTATTCATGTGTTGCAAGTGAAAATCTGATCATTTTGCTTTTTCGGATTCCGAAACCGGCCAGATTGGCCGTGGCCAGGACCAGATGGCCTCGAACCACTTTTCCTATCAATTCCCATCATGTACAGGTCAAGAACTTTCTATTCATGTGTCGCATCATGACATTTTTTTAAATTTTTCCATGACAGTCACGGAATCAAAAATTCAAAAATGTCATTCCGATAGTCAGAGGACCAACAGAATCTTCGACTGTCACAAGTCGAAAAAGGTTATCGACACTCATTCTCCGAGCAGCATTTCAGCTTGCAATTTGAGTACACATCGAGCAAAGAAAGTTACTCACTTGTCAGAGCTATATGTTGTCTAACAATGTATTCGTTATCTCCGAGTGACAACCGTACCAACATTTTTTTATGGATTGAGAGGAACCAAGTTTGTTCGCTACTTGTACAGATCGCGAAGTGTACAGTTCAGGATAAAACCTTTATCGCATCATATTCATTTCATTTCCATCGCTGGTGTTAGCTCTGTCGTGTTTATTTACAGATTCTCTACAGAGGTTCGGCTAAAAATCTCTGCGGTGCGTTTCAGAGAATCTCTACCGAGAATCGAAAACCGAGCACATCGGTGATTCTCGTTAGAGAAATTGCAAGCCTGCCCCCAACACAGCAAAAAAAGGTGCAATCATGGATAATTTGAGTTCAATGAAAAAAAAGTCCCACTCTGGAAGAGATTTGAACTCACACTCTCTTGTATTTCATTTCGTTACCTTAACACAAGTCCAACTTTCCAGTTGGTTCGAGTTAAGTAGTTCTACAATCGAGTGTTGTTGAAACATTCTCGGGTTCATCGAAGTCTCTCCGAGTTCACGATAGCACCTGATTTTCCTTGTAGATTGCAGTATTTACTTTAATTTCTGTATTTATTAAAACAGGAGGCATCTTTAATTCATTCGAAGCGACCGCTCCAAATAACATGACTATGGTGGGACGTTTGGTATTGAACTTGAATTGTCTGGAATATCCCTAGCCTTCAGGTATGAATATGTGTATCGATTCGTTAGTGAATTGGACATCGGATCAATCGAAAAAAGCTTTTCGTTTGTTAACATTTGATAAATTAAGTCCTCTTCCGACCCTAAACAGACAGTTAAAACTCAATTACTTTTCTACGTTCTGTTCGCAAAATGCAGGACTCTTATTTCAAATCAGCTTTTGAATACATTGTCTTTGTTCAAGAGTACATGAAAACAAAGTCTGCCACCGAATTCAACATTCAATTCACCGTCAGCAGCCAACTACCGATCCATTGTTTCAAAATTAATTGAAAAAACCTCATAAAATTATGAACAATATAAACTTTTTTTTTGCCCCAAACGTAACATCAACGGATCGATTGTTTGAAACAACAGAAAAGTTCAAATTCGTTCACAGCTCCCAAGCCACCGCGTTCCCATAATGGATATTGGTATGAAACGTTCGAAGGCGATGGAATAATTGATAATAAACGTCATCTAGAAATAAGTATATCAAGCCGTTTAGCCGGTGGGATGTTGAAGGCTTTGAAAACTTGATCCTCATGCATATATGGTATGCATCAGCCGCCCGATTGTGATACACCGCTTAAACCATGTAATTTTCGTCAATTTTTATAATTTTTAATATAATAATCATATCCTCATGGCCTCGACCGTTGCTGTTGGTGCTCTTCCACAAAAGCGTTTTAACTTTGAGCCGATGCTCAACCAGCCACCACAATGTTCCGGTTTAAATGAAACTTTAAATGAGTGAATTAAATTTACACAGTTTTCATCGTCCGAAGTGGCTGCTGCCGTTCACGTTCCAGAGACCTTTTTAGTTAGCGGCCCGGCCGAAGAGCTGCTCCTTTTTCCAATAATGATGATTATGATGGAAAAAAGGTCCAAGTCCAGCGCTAAACTCCGTGGTGACGGGCACGTTGTTTCGCTGGTTGTGTTTAGTTTTGAACCCGTGTGAGCAAAATGATGTATTCCTTTGAGAGTATCATTATTGATTATGTTTAATAATGATTTTTTCACAGCTCGGTCGCCCGTTTTCACAAAGACCTGGGAAGGCATATGATTTTGGCTTGTATGACTTTCGGAAGTGTCATAATGGTGGTTCATTTGAAAAAGGGCAATTTGTTTCAAGATTACTACGGCGTATAGAGAATAACACATCAGTGTTTGATCAGTTTTGCTTATTTCATTGTTATGAATTAAAACCCTTTTGTTTTACTGACGGTAATTAACTACAGATGTGGTACAACTTATAAATCCTTCAAACTATCAGTAGTGACATAAAAATCATTATGAAAGCTTTTGACAGTACCGATGAGCGGGGATACTAGATTCTATTTTTATATTATTATCATATCTTTTTGAAATTTTGTCATAAAAGGTCTGCAAACATACTTTTATATTAAATGAATCGAGGAACCTGAGGTTCTCATTCTGAGGTCCTTGATTTGGATAGAATTAACAGAAATTGTGTTAACTTATGACCACTAACTTTGATTTTTGAATTTTTCAAACAAACGCCTCAATACTGTTCAAAGCTCATTTTTTGTATTTTACCATTATTCATGTAAGGGTGATCCTAAAATAGGTATATGTATCGGAATCAGATCAGCTAAAATGTTAGTTCATATGTTGTACTCTAACGGGTCGCTCAACGAGATTCAAGTTTGTATGAAATTTGACACCATTTGTTTCTGCGAAATTTTGAAATTCCCTTTGTCATTACTTACGGTTTCGGATAGGTTCCGGAAAGTCCTGAACACTTCAGAAGAGGACATTTGCCGACGAACCGAAACAACACATTGTTTGTGGTATTAATTCTTCAGATGGAGGATTAGCCAATATAGGAGATTGGAAGAAGTTGTTTGCCAAGAGGGTTACTCTTGTGATGTTGAGCCGCGCAACGATCAGTAAGCGTGAGCTCATCCAAGCTTATAGTACGATTTTTCTGTGGCTTTAGAGGAGATGTTTTGGGCGACGGGTAGTTGCCAGCAACTTCAGCAACGCATGAGAGCTAGATCGGATTAATGCTGCTGAACGTTGCTCTTCGGCAGCGGAACAAAAAGCCATGAAGCTTCAAGTCGAGAGGATTATTTTCGTGCTCGGTATCTGCGCTGCGGTTAGCATGCTTTATTCGATGGTTGGAAGCTGTTTCGGGTGTGTCGGAGGAGATGGTTTAGGCGACGCGACGGTTAGTCGCCAGCGATTTAAACCACTCCTTGATTTCTGAGGCATTATGGACGGGTGCTTGCTTATTCTCGGAGGCATCGAGAATTACTATTAGCACTATTAGTTACAAAAGGTTGCTTCTCTGGGGTTACTAGAAAGAAACATGCAAGAAACTCTGTTCGTTCGTGTGCTGAGGTTATCAGCCACCGGAATCAACGAATCATCGATTCCTGTGCCAGCCAGCGTATGACGCGAGACGAGAGCGACTACGAGAGTAGCGATGACGATGATGATCAAGATTCCATCAATCCCGAACCGGACCAGAGACGCAGTCAGCAAACAGGAGAAGCTACTCAACGCTACGTGGCTAACTTAGTCGTTGATGATGAGGAAGAGCAACATCGAATCGTCAGCAAGCTGGAGGGCCAAAGGGACAGCCTTTTCCGGACGACCACCATCGACATGGAAATGGCAGCCATGAACGAGAACGAGACTCCGGCTGAACGAAGTGAGGTTATCACTGAGCAGCCGTTCAACGATTTGATCGGTTGTTTGCAATTATTTCGAGGCCGTATATCAGTGCTGCAGTTAGCGCTCTAAGTAAATACCAGGCCTGAAGCGTATTATGCATACCTTCGACGTATGACTGATATGGCGTTGGCATACCTAAGCTTGCCAGATTGCCCGGATTGCCCGGGCTTGCCCGGATATTTGATGCAAAATTTCGATAAAGTCCGGTCCGGCCCGGTTGCCCGGATATCGAGAAAAAAGTCCGGATATTGCCCGGATATTTTCACAATTTTCACAAAGAAACCAAAAAACAATCGAAGTTTTTGAGTAAGTTTCAGCAAAATCGATTAACGGTATGGAATTTTTCAACGGTTGTTTCAAATAATTTCGCTGATTTACTTTTATAAACCTTTAAATATTTAAGTGTTTCAAAAAGTTTTTGGAAGTCTGCAATTACATTAATAAAATATTAATTTCAATTTTTTTCCATTTTTTACTTTGCTTTTATGTATAATTACACCTAAATTTTGCCCGGTTTTTGCCCGGTTTTTGGATTTGAAAAATTGAAATCCATGCCCGGATTTTGCCAGGTGTTTTAAAAAAATGCCCGGAATTGCTAGGCCCGGATGGGAGTGGAAAAAATTCTGGCAACCTTAGGCATACCGCAGAAACGCGAACACGGATCCACTTACGGGAAATCTTACTTCGTGGCCAACGAAACGTCAGCAAACGGTCAGTTTGTCGTCGACAGAAACTGAGATAGGAGTCCTTTGGGGGCATCCATAAATTACGTAACGTTCCTAGGGGGGGGGGGGAGTAAGCTCTATCGTTACGAATTGTGACATAGGGGAGGGGAGGAGGTATGCTCATCGTTACGTAACGATTTTTCCTTAAAAATTTCAGTTTCATTGCAGCTATTTTGATGTCATGCAATTTTAGCAGTATGATACGCAAACCAAAATCAGCTTAAAATTTGTGAGCTTCAATATGATTGAAACTGGATTGTAACCTTTCTTTTTTAAAAATTCTGAGATAAATGTCTTAAAATGTGTATCGAATATCTGTGAAATAGCCGTTGGAAAACCGAATATTGGGTACATTTATCCCCAAGAACTCAATTCAACCTTAAGACGGAAATTTGACAATTTTTTCTAAATTGATTTAAAAAATGCAATTTTGATTATTCCGACGATATTAATAAGTGAAGTATATTTTGCGTAACAAGTTATGCTCTTTGAATAAAATAAAGTAAACAAGGTAGATCATCAGTTTACAAGCACAGAGAAACTATTAATAAGACATTCAATTTTTTTATCAGAGAATTATCATCAATGAGTACAAAGAAGTGATTCTGATCGATATTAATTCCGTTTTAAAGAACGTTAAAAAATTTAGGTTAAAATCTTTTTTTGACCTTCGAAAATCAGTATTTAAAAACATGAGAAAATCGCTAGATGGGGGGGGGGGGGTTATTTTCAGCGTTACGTAATTTTCATAGGGGGTACGTCGAAGCGTTACGATTTGTGACGTACGGGAGGGAGGGGGTCAAAAAATTGCATTTTTTGCGTTACGTAATTTATGGATGCCGCCTTTGCCATGTAGTCAAGAAAGGTTATTAGCATCTCCAGCTTGTAGAGGATATCTATTTCAATTGAACACACAATAACCTGTACTTATAATACAAATGCGCTTCCAAACCTATGCTTCTGACATCGCGCAGGGAAAAGCTAGAAGAAAACACACGTACCTACCTAGTAGAATCATGCGGCGGCAACGCTATTCAAACCGTATGGAGCACATCTCTCAGATTTCCCCTTTTTTTCCCCTCGTTTTGACAGATTTAAGCTTTTTTCCTCAGATTTAAGCTTTCGTCTCCTATGCTCTCAAGGCAAAAAAAGCTTAAATCTGAGGAAAAAAAGCTTAAAAACGAGATTCACGACCACTTATTTAAAAGATGTTGGTCACACGATACATAGACAAATCGTGTAACGTTGCAGCCGCCTGAGTAGAATGCGCTGTATGTGCTTTCATAGAAATCGTTGTTTTTAATGCAAACATGGAAAAGTAAAATTGATGTATCTCGCCTGGATACAAGTGGATACTGACGATTGTACCTGCATCTTGTAGACGAAATCTTCGACTTTATTTTGCATCTAAAGCGGGCTGCCCGATGTTGCCCGGTGTTTGTAAAATAAGGCGTGAAAAAGCCCTATCTTCGGTAATCCTTTTAACATAGCTCTGCAGTATCACATTTTACAAACTTGAAATGTTCAACAAAGTGGTGTTTTTTAGTAAGACAAACAACTTTGTGGAACATTATTAAACTTAAAATTTACTGAAAAAAGTTATTATTAGAGGTTGATTTTTAGAGGTTATGTTTCTTGTTTGGCCGATATCTCGGATAATAATTATTTTAGAAACTTGTCATCTGAGACAAAGTTGTAGAAAATTTAATTTTTAACAAGTTTGTCGAAGACATTAAAGAGCTAAAACCTATAACAGAGAAGTTAGAAATTTTATCTCACTTGTAGGGGGATTAATCAGAAAAATGATAGTTTTTATTATAGAGCTGATTTTACTGACAAACTTCTCCGAAGACATCGATATGCTAAAATGTGACCTAAAAAAGCAACAATTACGTTTTTCGCATTTTGGACCACTGTGCAGTGGTGAAAATCCCGGCGAACCAGTGCAGAATCCGTTCGCTAGCTATCGCCGAATCAGTGGCGAAGAACATTCGGTGGAACAACCGTCTATTCTGACCGAATTCCATCTCCGCATCAGTGGCGAAGAATATCCGTGGTACCGCCGGCAAATCCGTCCGAATCCGATCGTCCGAGGCATCCGAGGAAGGAAGAAGCACATCGTAGGATTGTGAAAGCCTGTGAGTACACGCAAGCTTGGGGAAGATGGGAGAGATGAATTCGTCAAAATGTTGGCCAATACAACGCAAAATTATCAATATCTTGATTTATTTTTTTGGGGCACCGACCACGATCTGTCTCCATAATAAGGCGTTACCGAGAGCGAAGCTGTTTAGCATTCTCAATTTGAATTGAAGGGAGGTGGTGATACTTACGGTTTCAGATAGGTTCCCGAAGGTTCTGAACTCTTCAGCAGAGGACATTTGCCGACAAACCGAAACAACACATTGCACAAATGCATAACATTTCTCTGAGTGAGTTGGCGAAAATGAAAAAAAAATAAGCATAAAGGGTGATACGGTCAAAATTTGGTCAATATCAACTTGACGTATTTCTTTCAGTTTTGCATTTAAAAAACCTGAACATCCCTCATTTTGAAGGTGTGTGTGTGGAATGTTGCTCCTATTTTGATTTTGGAATTCACTCTTCAGTTGTCAAAATGCCGTCCAAGGAAAAACAGCAGCGTATCAAAATTTTGCTCGCGCATCGCGAAAATCCGAGCTGCTCGCACGCAAAGCTGGCAAAATCGCTAAAAGTTGCCAAATCAACCGTTACAAATGTAATTAAAGTGTTTGGGGAACTTTTGTCGACATCCAGGAAGTCTGGATAGGGGGGAAATCGAAAACCGGAAGCCGCAGAGACGACAAAGAGAGTTGCCAGTAGTTTCAAGCGAAACCCTAACCTCTCTCTCCGAGATGCCGCAAATAAGCTGGGTGTATCGTCCACAACCGTGCATTGAGCCAGAAACCGAGCCGGACTATCGACTTACAAGAAGGTAGTGACTCCAAATCGCGATGATAAACAAAATACGACGGCCAAAGCGCGATCCCGGAGGCTGTACACGACGATGCTGACGAAGTTTGACTACGTGGTAATGGACGACGAAACCTACGTCAAAGTCGACTACAAGCAGCTTCCGGGACAGGAGTTTCATACGGCAAAAGGAAGGGGAAAGGTAGCAGATATTTTCAAGCACATGAAACTGTCAAAGTTCGCGAAGAAATAACTGGTTTTGCAAGCCATCTGTACCTGTGGCTTTAAAAGCAGCATTTTCATAGCCTCCGGGACTGTCAACCAAGAAATTTACGTGAAAGAGTGTTTGAATGAACGTCTGCTGCCTTTCCTGAAGAAACACAGTTGTTCCGTACTGTTTTGGCCGGATTACGGCCATTACGGTAAAAAGGCCATGGAGTGGTACGCCGCCAACAACGTGCAGGTGGTTCCCAAGGACAAGAACCCTCCCAACACGCCAGAGCTTCACCCAATTGAGAAATACTGGGCTTTTGTCAAGCGGAACCCAAAGAAGACAAAAAAAAATGCTAAGGACGAGCAGCAGTTCAAGGCAAACTGGCTTTCTGTGGCGAAGAAGGTGGACAAGGTGGCTGTACAAAATCTGATAGCAGAGGTTAAGCGTAAGACCCGGCAATTCCGATTTGGAAAAGCGGAAGCCCAACTGAATATTTTTCCTGAATTTTATACTTATTAAACTTGAAAAAGAAATTTAATTTGATTTTTTAAATAAACGATTTCACCGATTTACACAAGTTTTCCCTTGATCAAATTTTGACCGTATCACCCTTTAGAATGCGACTCCGAAGCATGGAGAGGAAATAAGCTTCGTGGACAAAAAAAAATCTGTTCAAAAACCGGCTACTGTGGACAAAACTTTGGACCGCAAAGTCATACGTGCTTACGCCAGTAAGAAGACTGCCTCAGTTCGAGAAGTAGCCGAAAAAGTGGGCTGCTGTTTTGATCAATGATTTCATTGTGAGGCCATGAGTTTTTTATCGGCGACCAATTTTAGTAACTCAGAAACGGTCACAATTTGGAACGGGAGCAACAATAAGGAGCATTTCAATCAATAGTTTGAAAATATATTTGAGCAGAGCATTTGAGTGAGCATATCTGTCGAAGGACATTTTAAGGTGTATGTTCTTCGCTACATTCTTGGTAAAACTAGACGATCATGCCTTAGGGGCCAAGTTCGGTAACATTTACCCTAGTTATTGTATTGTATTGTATTGTATTTGTAGTAAAGGAGTTATTGTTATTTTATCATTTGGAAATGACAAATTGATACATTTTATGTAAAACTCATTAAGAATATAAAACCTAAACTCAAAAAGTATAGATAAATTCTTGTTTAATGGAAGGTAGGTATAAAAAAGTATCATAATTCCAAATGCATTTAAAGCGGTAATTGTTAGTGAATAGACATTGTTTTCTGTTATTCTTCAACATCGATTTCCAGTGTCAATCATTCACGGGTGACCTACTGTCACGAATGCTGCTGCTACAGCCTAATCAAACTAACAAGCCACACATATCATTATTAGCATAATCAGCATAATCGCCATCATCGTTAGGCGAAGAAAATTCTCCCACACCAAAGAGTTGTTGCTTCGAATGACAACGCCATTCCGGCTAATTTATGAACCATCAACGAAAAATATCACAACGATCCCAATCATCAGCTTGCAGTATTGTGTCCGTCATCACCCACAGGAGAAAAAAAACCAACTCTTGAAGGAGGTAGGTAAAGTTTTATTCAATTCCCAAATGTTGGTTTCAAAACTCCATGGGGAATCCATCAAATGAGACAGACACCGAAGCGCGAATATAAATTTGATTATGGTCCCCATATTAGTAGGTTCCATCCCAATCCAGCGCTGACACCTCGTGGATTGACCGGATCCAAGTGGATGTTCCCCAATTTGGCTGGAATAGTGCGTGGGAGGATCACGGTGGGTGGTCTGCACGAACTTGTTGGCTTCATTATTTTTTGGCACCCTGGCCAATGTCCGATTATAATCCAACCACAAACCATTTGGGACACAATAAAACAAATTCCCA
Organism: Uranotaenia lowii; assembly: GCF_029784155.1. Classification (NCBI taxonomy): domain Eukaryota; kingdom Metazoa; phylum Arthropoda; class Insecta; order Diptera; family Culicidae; genus Uranotaenia; species Uranotaenia lowii. The sequence continues at coordinate 98,654,606 of NC_073692.1, read as the reverse complement.
ATACAATCTACCATATTACCTGGGTGTCGAGTCATTTTGAACGATCCTACCCGGGCTCGTAGGAGACGCGCTCTGTAAATCAATCAGAGTTGAGATTGACAGACGGGAGTTGTTTTATAAGTAACTATTTAACTTGGAATTAGCAGTGACTTAGCGGAACCGTGAGAAAGTTTTTTTTTGTGAAAGTAGAGGCGTCATAGTTTGATTTGAAAAAGATAAAATCGAGACCAATGAATTTTCAATCCTATGCTTTTGGTGTCATCTTTTGCTTAGAGAATGGATCGAACGCTATTATGAATTTGGTTCATCAATACTGTTTGCTCATCGTACAGAAATTGGCAACAAAGTTTCACTTCTCGCCAACTAAACATCCAATCTCCAAAGAAAATTCGATCGAAGTTTTCCCAAATGCATATTTCACGCTCAATTTGAACCATTTTGCATTGAAATGAAGCCTGAAAACGAAACAACACAGCTGAGTAAAATTCAATTACAAAACATACGCTCGTATTGAAAACAGTGAAAATGATAAACAGCCAGTCAATCATTCGCTACGCTACATTTCCCCACAAACGTATGGGTGGAAAAATGTCGGTCCCAATAATGGAGTCTATTTCACCTCTTCCAATCTAATTTTCATCCCCCCATTCTCTACCGAAAAAAGCGCCCAATCGACTATAGATCATATTTTCACGGCTATTCCAACTTAATTTTGCTCCATTTTTGACACGCGCTCTCACAGCCGATTGATAATCGAAGCACTTTGAATGGCGAACATTTTCCGCCACTTGGTTGTCGTCATTGTTGGTGGGACTTTATGGGTTACATGTGTGTATCTGTGGGGGAAAATTTACCTTTTCACGGTTAATCATATGGAAAATTGAAGTTGTACAGCTAACACTGATAAGCTGATGTAACTCTGAGCTCCCTTTTCATCAACCATCATTTCAATAGTTAGTGATTATACCGTTGATAGTGATGGCGCTAGTAGAATAGGAAATGCTCACACAGGAGCCTATGGTTCGGGAATGATGAGCTAGATGTCGCCCAAAATTTCTGGGCGATAAAATATTCTTTCGTTTGCTTAAGGAATTACATCAGTTTATCAGTGCAGCTAAGCCGGTTTCATTCCGGCGAAAAGGAGCTAATCAAATGGAATTTTCCTTTTGTCGATTTTGTGAAACAGTTATTTTACAAGAAAGGCATTATTCAAAAATCATTTTTTTCAAAGAAGGACATGAGAAAGGGATATTTTGAAAAAAAGGTGAAATTTAAAAAAGAATTTAAGCAAAATTTTACCTGGGAAAATTAGAGTCCATTGCATATTTGAAAATCTAGATCCAAAATTCCAAAAAAAAACTGAAGCCACACCGGTTTTAAGGCATGAAGTAACACTTATCTTATGTAACATTTTCCCAAAAATTAAAAACTGCTGGCGGGTTTGCCCTTATTTGCTCAGAAATAAGCTGTTTTCTCTATATGTCCTAGCAACATGAAATTTTAAATCATTTCATCATCAAACGATCAAAATATTTTAGAGGGGACCATTGAAATATGAAAATCTTATAGGACGTGATTTGTTTTGGCCCCTTTTCTTCTTTGAAAAAGATGTCATTTTATCATAAAATTGCTTCAAATCTCACTGAGATGTTAATCGGTTTTTATTTAACGAACATCGAATTAATTTTTAAGATTGCATTCAACATCGCTCAAGGTTTAAGATCGATTTATTGATATGCATGTTCGAAAATAAAAAATACTTTTTACCCCCACATGTTTTTAGATGCCTTCTGGGTCACCAAGCATCAGTGTAAAATTTGAGATGATTTGGTTGATTCCCGAGTTAGCGCAACGCATTTCAATTTTCTATGGAAGTTTGTATGGAAAAAGAAGTTTTTGCACATTAAATCATCCAGAAATTTAAGTTTAGCTTGAAATGAAGTTGGTCTTTGATTTTTGGTTTTAACTATTCTTAACTTCATGTTTTGCAATTATGACAAGCATTTATGCATTTCATGAAAAAAGTTATAACTATTTCAAAATAAAAAATCTGAATCCATTGAAAAGTATTTAATCATGAAAGATTTTGCTCGCTAGAGGTTCGTCAAAAGTGGATAGTAAGATGTTCGTCAAGATCCCTCCTCCAGAGCATATTTTTTCCGATTGTGACTTACGGGTTGTTTCGACGAAAAGTGTGATGATGCGTGGTCTACTGCGATCATCAGAAAAAAACCTACTCATATGGGAAGGTTATTATGTTCCAAAACATGTTAATGGAGAAATATCGCTACGTTCAAATTTCAATTGACAAATCCATCAAGAGTATCCGAACAACAAATAATGGCAAGCTAAGTATACACCAAGCTTTCATCATAGATATTTCATTTATTAAATTTAACATTGAAAAGTATGATATTGAGATTTATACCGTATATCCATTTTTTTTTTCAATCCTTTTGAATCCTATTAAGGATTCAAAAGGTTGTGAGCTATTAATGTTGTTTTCTTTTTCTGTATTTCTTTTCAAAAGCGAGTAAAGGCGCTATAACCTTGGTCGTTGACCTGAAATGGCAGTATACAAGAATCTCAGAATAAATATTCAACCATTAAACCATTCAATGGAATCGGTTAAGTTGAAAGTTCTAATTAATTTTTCAAATGTTACTAACTGTTTTAATTTTGAGATCTTTGTATACAAAATATGTCATTTTCTACCGTTCGAGGATGGCGATAGGTGTATCATCAAGAAGCAAAATATCTTAGCTCATGCTTCCAACGAAAATTCCCTTGGGAGCGTATGGTACTGGTGGTCCACGCTTCTTCTCTCTCTTTGTTCCTGACGTCTCTGCGTTCTCTGCTCCACAGTGGGCCCGGCCGGTTTATGGTTTCTATTGTTTTAATATTTTTATGTTAACATAATGGAAAACATGAGCAAAGACAAGAAGAATAATAACAAGCTTTAATTATTCTCCGGGATCAGACATAAGTTCTGGCTGTGGATGTATGATTAGTGATTAGTGATTAGTGAAAGATTTTGCTCGCTAGAGCTTTTAATAATTTCATGAAATGTTTTTATATATGAATCAATCAATTCCCTGGCAATGGAAAGCAGTTTTTTGACATTCTCATACACAGCTTTCAAAAAAGCCGTCAAAAATTTTTGTTTTCCCATAAAAATTTCCATACAAAATTAAAACTTGTTGCGCTAATTCAGGACTAGAAGGATCGCTTCCAAAATTTTTATTGCTATTTCTGGCAGCAAAAACAACCAAAAAAGTTATAGGAGGTGTACAAATTTAGGAATTTGTAATTTCTACAGAAAGCTTGTAGCGGTCTAATGTACAAGATATCTCAAGTAACAATTTCAGCTTCATTATAGTCAGCACAACTTTGTTAGAGCTATAGCATAAATCTTCATAAAAGGCTAAAGCGCGTTCCATGCATCACCAGAACTATATTAAAGTTAAATCTGGCTATTTGGGCCTGTTCTAGGAAGGTCATCATAACTATTTTTTTGAATCTTCGATAAATTCATTACGCAGTAAAATTATAAAGTTTTGTTGGAGTTTTAATAGAGCATTCTTAACAGGATATTTTGTAAAAACTTTATAAACGTTTTGAGAACTTCCTGAAAACAAATGATTGAATCAAAAATCTAAGCATTTCTCATTGCCATAATAAAACAGTCATAAAACTAGCTGCATGTAAAATGACATAATAGAAGCATAGTATAAAATTCAAATGCTTGTTGGCTTCATCTGTTAAATTATGGATACTTGTGAATAAAGGAACTCTTCAATAAATTTTATCAATAAGATATATTTTCGAAGCCGAGGGTCTGAAATAGTCTTGAGAAAATAAAAGAGTAACAAGATTTGTTGCAGATTCTGAAAGCATGTGTATGAACTTAGGTTGCCAGATTGTCCGGTTTTATGCGGGTTTGCCCAGATATTTATTATAAAATTTAGGAAAAATAAGGTCCGGTGCGGTTGCCCGGATTTTATTGGAAAAGCTCGGATTTTGCCCGGGTTTATTCTCATTCAAAAAGTGAAAAACCCAATTTAGTACACTTTACAATGGCTTGGAGGCTTTCTTACAGAGTGTAAATTATCTTTGGAAACATATGACACAATAATGGATTCCTCATTTCTGAATTATACATAGGTGATTAATCAATAAAAAATATTATGATTAAAGAAAATCGAAAGCAAAAATTACTAAACTCATTAGAAAAAAAATGGCTAGTATGTTTTTTGGAGGATAAGCAAACTGATATTCAACTAGTTCATTTACTATCAAAATATTTCGAACTGTTTAAGTTTGAGAGCCACATTTCTCGACGCTCACTAGTGGCCAAGGGGGTAGCCTCCTAAACTCTCATGATAGATGGCGTGGGATTGGTTCTCGGCTGTTTCATGAACATTTTGTTAAATTATCGATCGCCTCCGTAATTAATTTAGCGATTGCTGGCTACTGCTGCTGAGCAAATGGCTACCTTTTTTGGGGCCAATATAAGCATGATATTCACTATGGAATAGAACAATTTTAATAATTTTTTTGTTTTTAAGATATGACCTACAGGAAAAAATCCAATTTTTTTAAACTAAATTCATCAAAATCGTAAAACCCAGAATAGGAGAAAGGGTGGTAAGAACATTTCAATGGAACATACAAATCCACGGACATCTTCGTAACTCGTCGAGCTGAGTCGATTGGTACATATGTATATATAAAGTGGGGCTTGGACCCTTAATTAATGATAGCCCCAACTGACTGTTCGCTATGCCTTTCTGTAAGAAAGCCAGAAAAGAACAAGTTGTGTTGTAAGTTTTTTTTATTTATGCTTTCAAAACGAGATTCTTTCACTCTTTTTTCTCTTGATTTTTGATGAGTAATGCTTAGGTTTTGACCAAATTTGCTCAGATATTCAGATTTAGATTTAGATTTAGAAATTAGATTTTATTTACAAAACTCAAAAATCAAGAAATATCAGCAGATAAAGGATCCATTGAATATTTGCAGCCATATTGCTTCTTATGTCACAGTTGAAAAGTCTTAGATAAAATGGATTCTCAAATTTAGTTATCTAAAAGGCTTATAGGGGCAAAAAAAAAAACCAATATTTTTGGACGAAATCAATTTTTGCAGATTTTTTTTATACAACAAAATATTCTATTATTGGAAAGTTTTTATTTAAATTGTGCAAAGCAATAATCATGAATTATTTTGAAGAAAAATTGGCCTTTTTTTAGTGAAATGATCGAGGGATCGTGTTTCAATACTTGGTTTTAAATTGAGGGTTTTGTTTAAAATTTTCTTGGTAATTTTTCTAATGTTTTAAAGAAATGTATTTTGATAAATTTTCTACAGTTGTTAATTATCTTAAAATCATTTTTTCAGTGTTTTAAAATCCTTTTTTTACTAAATAAGGCAGTATCACGAACACTATCAATTTTCCTCAACGAAAATGTTTTTAACTAATGTAATGAGTAGAATTTTATCTCTTATTGTAGAGAAACTATTACCTCTCTGAATGAATATGAAAGTTTCACATTTTGTACAAAAAAAACCTTCAAGTAGCCATTTTACTCGACTTCCTCTCAAGAGATTTTGTGATCCGCAGATATCAAAATGTTGTTCAGCAGCGTTTTGTTGAACTTAATTAAACAAGTTTCATTGGTATCAAAAAATTAACGATCGGAATGAGAAATTGAGAACGTGGAATATTCAAATTTTATTTCTTATTGTATTCCAGCTTAACTCTATCCAAAAGACGGTTTGTGATCTGCCATGGATGTTTTTCTTCAAAACACAGCAAAATAACTTACGCAGAAACCCCACGATTTGGTCATTAAACTTTTAATACTTTGATCCACCAAATGAAACCCAATTTAGTTGGTTACTCTGAAAATTTTCATCATTTCGAACATTTTTAAAAAACTAATGGAGTATTTAAGTAGCTTTTAATTCAATTTTTAAAAGAGTAAGACTACTACATTCACTATAAGTTCATTATTTTGGTTTTTTTCCACACAGGAAATTTTTCAAAGAGTCGAGGAGGAGTCAAGAGGAAAGGAGATGAGCTTAATAAAAACCCGAAAAATCGGAAATGACCCTGAATTTTGTTTTACACAAAGATAGTGCTGCTATCCATGTATAGAAACAAAAAATTGTTGTTTACGGTCAAAAATGTAGCTTTAATTAATCTTGATTTTAAACTGTTTCGATAAATCTGTTCAGTTTACTTAATGTTTTTAGAAGGAGATGAACCAGTGAAAAATGAACATCTCTATAAAAAATATTTAAAAAAAAAATAGTTTTAGGAATTGAACACAGAATTTTCGATAAATTTGAAAAGGAACCTACATACACAACTGTTTTCCGAACCTACATTACCTCAGACAATTCCAACATCTACATTTCACTTGAACCTGCATTTTGAGTTATTAAAGGCAAGGTATTTGTGAAAAAACTATGTACCCAAGAAAGGCAATTAAAAACTGGTTCTTGTACTCCATTTACATAAGCGCTGCGATGTTTTACAAAAATATGATGAATTTATATCATACAGTTAATCTAGAAAATTTGCAGGAATTTTATTCTATTTGTTTCACAAGGTTCCTTAAACTATAAAATTTGTACAAATATATTGAGAATCAAGAGAGATTTATCGATTTTCCTGGAGTTTTAAATTGTCTATCCGGAGTTCATGATATAGGGACTCCACATATTAAGAGAGCATCATTAGAGGTCCCGAAGAAATTCACCTCCCTCCTCCTATGTACCTACTAACTGAAAGGAGGATGGTGTGTCAGATAATCATAGAATCATATCAAAATGACATTCCATGTAAAGTTTTGTCCATTTCTCGGATTTTGTAAAAAAAGTTAAATGTAAGCTTTCCTCTTCCCTTCCTTTATTTCCAAATCTATCATCCCGCTGCAAGAAAGGAATTGTTTGACATAAAAAAATTTCTCCTATTGAAATACCATCCCATGCCAAATTTGGTTTTATTTGCGATGTAAATTCTTGAGTTATGCCTAAACTTCAAAGGAAGTACCATCCTCCTTCCATTGGCCCCATTGAATGGGTCGGGGTGAGAACTTAATATTCATAAAAGTATTTTTTGTACTCAAAAAACTTTTGATACCAAATTATATTTCATTTGCTCTATTAATTCTCAAGTTATGCAAAAAATATGTATGGTAGCCCCCTTTCCCCTTTATATTTTTTCGCTCCTCTCCTCGCTGGAAGAAGGAAGGGGTCTAAAACTGAATAAATAAATAAATAAATAAATAAAACAATTATTAGAACATATCACGTTCCCAAATATCCACCCATGCCAAATTTGGTTCCATTTGCTTGATTAGTATTTGAGTTATGTAAAAATTATAAAGAGGGCCCCTCCCCCCTTTATATCTCCCTACTGTAAAGAGGGAGGGGTCTCAAATAATCATAGAAATATTTTTCGTATCCAAATACCTTCCCATGCCAAATTTGGTTCCATTTGCTTTATAAGTTTTTGAGTTATGTAAAAAATATGAAAGAGGCCCCTCCCCCTTTCAACTGCAAAAAGGGAGGGATCTCAAATAATCATTGAAATATTTTTCGTATCCAAATACCTTCCCATGCCAAATTTGGTTCCAATATCTTGAATAGTTTTCGAGTTATATGAAAAATTGTAAGGTTGCCCCCCTCCCCCCTTCTTATCACCCCATTGAGAGGAGGGAGGGGTACCTTATATTCATTGAAATATTCCCCGTTCCCAAATACCACCCCATGCCAAGTTTGATTCTATTTGCTTGATTGGTGCTCGAGTTATGCAAAAAATTGTCTTTTGTTTAGGAGGCCCCTCCCTCCCTTCCTGTTAGGGGGAGGGGTCCCAAACCATAATAGGAACCTTCCCCGGCCTCCAATACCTTCACCTGCCAAGTTTCACGTAAATCGGTTCAGTAGTTTCCGAGTCTATAGGGAGATCTAAGTAAGCATCGTTTGCTTGAAGATGTGTTTGACAGCCGCTCTCGAAAATTTTCAAAATCTTTATGGAATTTAGGAGGAAAAAATCAAAATTACAGTTTGAAGGATCAAGAGGTTCAGTGAAAGTTATAGAAAATTAAAAACTGAGAAAACCCGGAAGGTTTATCAGTCATATCATATCGATTGTGATAAACAAAATGTCTGCAAGAAAAACATACAAATCCTGTTGACTGCTGAAAGTTTTGGTTACCTGTGATATTAACGTCAGCTTCCGGAAGTTTCGGGTGAGATCAATCCATTTTTGTTTTTCATTATGATTTCAACTTTACAAACTGAACATAATCATATCTAACATAAACATATGAAGCGTTTGGCAGGGAACTCCACGCTTTATTCCTCCCTTGTTCCTGTATCTTTTGCGTTTTACATCTCATGGTTGGCCTGGCCGTAGTAGTATCTGCAATGCATGTTCTATGTATCAGATACTATGTTGAAAAGAAAAATGAAGAACGCAAGTTTTTTATTTTCCAGGATGCATACAAGTATTGGCCATGTTGGTGTTAGAAGAAGAAGAAGAAGAAGTAGTAGTTTCCGAGTCTATAGGGAACAGACAGACAGACAGACAGACAGACAGACAGACAGACAGACAGACAGACAGACAGAAAGACAGAAATTCATTTTTATATATATAGACTAGCTCATCCCATACGAACTCCGTTTCGCGATTTAGAATATGTCATGAACAGTTTGAATGAATGTCAATTGTCAGTTATTTTCCAGCCGCATTTTCGAATGCATTGTTGAGCAATCATTGCAAACATGTGTAACACGATATATGTTCGATCACTTTTTCTGTCCTTTGCTACTAAATTTGAAATCAGGTATCAATTGACCGTGCCAAAAAAAAAAACTCGTATATGAATTTTCGTCTTGATGCGATACAATCTCACGTATTTGTTGCTGAAACAAATTTAACAGGTAATATGGAATACCCCCTTTTTAGTCCTTGATATAAATATTGAAATCAGAAATCAATTGACCGTCCCAACCCCCGTGTATAAAATTCGACTCGATCACTGCAGATCGGTGTCCTCTCTTACGAAATTTGATTTCTGAAATCTATTACCCTTCCCTTCAAACTCCAGTGTGAAAATTTTCAAAACAATCCAGCAAAATAACGTCAATATTGCAAAAAACAGTGAAAAATTAATATTGACGACCCCTTTGGCCGACCCCTGACCCAAAATTGGATAATTGGAATAATTATTCGTCCTTAATAATTCCTATGCACAAATTTTCACCTCAATCCGATGTAGAATAACGTGAATATCATAAAAAATTGAAAAGGTAATATGGATGACCCCTTTTGCCGGTCACTTACACTGAATTTGATACCTGAAATTGTTTGCACGTCATTAAAAATTCTCGTGTACCAATTTTCATCCAAATCTGATGTATAATAACGTAAATATCGCAAAAATAGCAAACAGTCAATATGGACGACCCCTTTTGCTGGTCTGCTCCTCAAAATATGCTACCAGCAATCAATTGCATGTCCTTAAAAATATCCGAGCGCAAATTTTTTTCTCAATCCGGTGAATAACGTAATAACGTCAATATTACAAAAATATTGAAAATTTAGTATGGACGACCCCTTTTGCCGACCCCTTACACTGAATTCGATACCTGAAATCGATTGCTTGTCATTCTAAACTCTCGTGTACTAATTTCCATCTCAATCCGATGTATAATAACGTCAATGTCGCAAAAATAGCGAACAATGAATACGGACGACCCCTTTGTTTATTTGTTTATTTGCTTATTTGTATAAAAAAATCAACGGATCACATGTTGATCCAAATGATAACTTAATCCTAATTATCTTTCTAAAATTAAAATCCACTCGACACAGTTCTAGACACGTCTAATATTTTCCTTCGGAACACATTTCTCGAAACGTCAAAGTCAAAATGCTCAGCAAAACGATTAAAAGTTTTTAAGATTCCCACAAAAGCGCTGTTGGCCCCATAGTTGTTCAGACGAATGGGAACGTAGAGCTGCAAATGCTGGTTTCTTAATCCTCGGGGTCGTACACTAAGAGGGACAGCCTCCAGCAGCATGGGAGAGCCAATTCTTGATGTCAGCAGGTCAGCCACAACCAGAGCTCGAGTAGCGTTCCTACGAACTTGAAGCGTATCCAAATCTATGAGGCGGCAACGATTTTCGTAGCTTGGCAGACGAAACGGATCGTGCCAATTCAGGTGACGTAGTGCATACCGCAGGAAGCGCCGCTGGCTCAATAAGGAATCCATTCAAAGATGAACCTAGAGGTAAAATATTCCGGACAGCCCTGGTTAGTTGCTCTGAAGAAATGCCCTCAGTTGTAAAGACGCTTGAGAATTTCCCGGCGAAGAGCTCACAAATTTCGGGGTCGGAATCAGCTGTGTTGTTGTCCAGAAACATGTGGGACGGGAGCCCTATTTCTTTCCGCTGATTTTTTACGTGCTTCCAAAATTTTTTCGGACTGGTCTTGAAGTTTCGCTGTAGCCGATTAAGATAATTTTGGTAGCAGCGCTTACTGGTCTTTTTATATGCCGAGTTCAGTTTGCGGTATTCGTTCTGAGCGTAGAGCGACTTGTGCTTGTTATAGTTACGAAGAGCACGTTTTTTAGCTGTCTTGAATTGCCGCAGTTCTTTAGTGACCCACGGAGTCCGTAGATTAGCACCTACGCTACGTTTCGGCACATGGCGATCGATGGTGTAACTAAGGATATTCGTAAATGTCTCTGCAGCTGCGTTGGGATCAGAAAGATCGAGCTCGACTTCCCATTCAATGGATTCCAGAACCCGCGATATAGCTTCGAAATCCATATTCTTGAAATCTTTATAGTAAGACGTTTTCTCAATGGGAGAATATAACCTAGCGGCACCGAGTGAGACCACTAGAGCTGGATGATGTAGGACAGCTTTGACGAGTGGAGCGGGAGCTAAATTGATCGTCGGAGTCCTGAACCCTTCGTTAACAAAGCAGAGGTCAAGCATCCTGCCGTTCTCGTTTTTAATGTTATTTATCTGACGTAGAGTCGCTGTGCTTAAGGCATCTAAGTAGACACTGCAGGGCGCCGTGAAAGAAGAACGCGCAGGATCTGGAAACAGAAAGCCGCCTTGTGAAGAGCACCATTTCAAGCCAGGCATGTTGAAGTCGCCGATGACGAGGATGTCATCTTTAGGAGAGCAAATGGAACTGACTTTGAAGAGGCAACGTGAAAAAGAATCGGCTACAACCAGGTCACTGGAACGATCAGGAGGCACGTACACTACGCAAACATAAAGTTTCCGATCTCCAAGATCGATGCGGGTCCAAAGAATTTCCAGATTAACCCAAGAATCGTCTTCAATAAGCATGGCGGGGAGTTTAGATTTAACGGCAAGTAACACACCGCCCCCGGTCGACTTTTTGCTGTTGAGTGGACTTCGATCACAACGAAACACTGCGTAATCAGAGTCGATAACCTGACTAGATAGAGTGCGGTCTTTAAGCCATGTTTCGGTAAAGGCGATAATGTCGTAGCAGGAACACGAAGTGGCGAGGAAATAGTCAATCAAGCAAGAATTGACACCACCAACATTCTGATAGTAAATGTTAATCGAGTCGGCTGATTCCGAAGCACAACAGGAACGATGATCACTGGAAAGGCAAATTCCATCAGGCGGAGAAGAACTGTCGGTGATATAATACTTGCCAGATAACGCAGGCTGGAGAACCCCTTCACCACAGACGAGCTCAGGGCCGGGACGACTGTTGACGCTGGCTGGAATCAGCGCGACTGAGTCGAAGGGCTCAGGGGTCTCCGTAATTCCTAGTTCGTTGCGTCCCGGTGCTGGAGGCCCAGAGGAAGTCATAGGATTAACGAGGTCCGGAAGATTTGACGGAGTGCATCTGTGGTAGAGTGGAAACAGGATACGCGAAGGGCATGTTCTTAACATAAGCTGGTACTTGCCTGGAGAGGAGGCCTGGAGAACCCCGTCACCTCCAATGAACTCAGGGCCAGGACGACTGAAGACGCAGGCAGGAAACAGCGCGACTGAGTCGAAGGGCTCCGGGGTCTCCATAAAGCTCAAGTCGATGCATCCTGGTGTTGAATCCCAAGAAGAAAATGCCGAGGCTCTTGCGGGAAATAAATGCTGGTAGCTCTCGAAGCGTCTGTGATGGTTGACCCCTAACACAAAATTTTATACCGGCAATCGATTGCCCGTCCCTAAAAACATCCGAGCACAAATTTTCTTCTCAATCCGATGAATAATAACATCAATATCACAAAAATATTGAAAAGTTAATATGGACGACCCCTTTTGCCGGCCCCTGGCCCCAAACTCAATAGCTGAAATTGATTTCTAATCTTTTAAAACCCGCATGTGCAAATTTTCATCACGATCCGACGAAAAATAGCGTCAATAACGCGAAAACAATATTTGTCTTGTATAGACGACCCCCTTCACAAGGGGTCAACCGAAATTCGGAAAACATTTTTCATCAGTCCTGGTCCTAATGAGCAACCATGCCAAATTTCAGCTCTCTAGCTCTAAAGACGGCTGAGTCTATAGAGGACAAACAAACAGACAAAATAACAAACCCACAGAAATTGCTTTTTATATATATATATGATGAAATTATATGTGTTTTGCCATTATTCCTTGTTTTTCATTTGCATTCTTTGTGTTGTTATCTTCCCAATAGAGCAGATGATCCTCTTCAAATCCATACTTTTCGACTGAATCATTTAAGTAGGCTAAAATTACCCATCTTTTGTTCTAGAACTTTGGTTGTAAATCAATATTTTTATACTTAAAATAGGGAATACCTCGTGGGAAGGAAAGGGTTAATTAAAGTCCCGTTCTACAATACGAGCCAAACCGTCTATAACCTAACTATTTCAATATTTATTCGATTCACTGTTCAGTCATGATATACTATGTT